>NW_020229240.1:723777-832527 GCF_003227725.1 Camponotus floridanus
TTTACATAATCATGTATATATTTTGTAAATTATTTTATATTTTTAATATACGCATATTTTATATGTTTCAATAAATGTTTACAACACATTATTTTTATGAATCCAAGAGTTGTATGATTTATCCATTCCCAACCATTTCACGTAAACCTCGTCACCCTTTTTTGTAAAATTTTTTCCACGAGATATACGTCGGGATTGGCGACGCGTTGTAACTCATATTCGTAGAATCCTCCAGCGACGGGATTTCCCCGCGAATCTTCGAGTATGAATGTCGCGGGATTAGTTTTCTGCACCTCGATAATCTTAAAAACTTCGGTCGTCCAATTTGGTGAACCTTTTTCAAAGATGGTCTTGTATTTGCTCACGCGTACCGAATCGCCTACTTTAAATTTTGCAGGAGCCGCAATTTTTACGTTGCTGTACACCGTATTTAAAAGTTTTTCGGCGATCGCCGGAGTGACGTCGACAGGTCTCATACCGATGGTGCGATGTTTTCGCGTATTGTACTCTGCAACGAGTCGAGATAGTTCGTCGATCCATTTGTAATTTCCATTCAACGTAAACATTTTCCACATATTTTTTTTAAAGTACGATTGAATCGTTCCACGACTGAGGCTTTCATAACGGAATATGTCGAGTAATGATTAATGTTGTGTTTCTTCATGAGTTTCTGCACACTCGAGTTGTAAAATTCTTTTCCCTGTCGGTTTGAAAATTTTTCGGACATCTTTTATCGTCTCCAATAATCTTTGCGATCGTTTCGGACATTTCGTTCCCGCTCTTACTCTTGAGCGGTACGGCCCACGCATACTTGCTCAACACATCGATAACCGTGAGTATGTATTTATGACCCTTGTTGAGTCGAGAGTACGAACGCATGTCCACCACGTCCGCCTGCCACAGATCATCGTATCCGCGTACAATGACGCGTCTTCGTGGAAAATTTCTTCTCGCCGGAGCATGTAATTCCTCGACTAGTTGCCGCTTTTCGGAGGTGCTTTTGTTCTCGCACGTTTGATCGAGGCATAATTAATATGCGATATTAGTATATCTCGCTTACTGTGTCGAGTTAGATGTTGCATGTCTCAGCACATTCTTTATCTCATCCATCATTAATCGCAGCGTCTGCACGTTTGTTTCGAGCGCGATAATTTTTTGCTCAATTTCTCCCTGTCGATCTCTCAAAAGTTTATCCACGTATCGTTTGTTGACAACGTCGGTATCAGCTTCTGGTTGCGCTACGCGTTTGAATCTTGCGCGACCTTGCGTCAAAGCCGGTAGTAGTTTGGCAGAGAGCGTTATCGCGAACGTAATTTCTCAATAATCCATTCCATACATAGTACAAATTGTTCGACGTTCCCAATGATAATCCGAATTTATTAATCGACATTTCGGTACCGAGAACATTGACCGAATGACGCGTATCGCCGTCGCATAGTTTAATTTATAATAATGCCGGCCTCGCGAAGTTCTTCGATAATTGACAAGATTTCATTGTCGTGAGCATTGTTGCCGGCTCGACGCGAGGCGTCCAGCAATCGCAAACGATCCACCAATTCGTTGGGATCGTTCCAATGCACGTAATCGATTATGTTGTCGCTTAACGTCATGGTGCGCGGCGCGTCTATACCTCTTCCCATCTTTCTATCGGGGAATAATGGTGCAATTATATATTTATACTTGTACCCTTTATTAGTTTTAATAGGATTATTAACTTTGTTGTCACGTTTATGCGCATTTGTTATCTTTAATATACTTTGATATTTATACAAATCGTCTCGAGTATATTTTTTATGATTGGAAAATTTTTTAAAAATCAAATCGTAGATTCCTTCGGTTCCCTTATATTTTATTCCATCGATAATTATATTATCTTCCTTGTCCACATCGAAACATTTATCACCTAGCATCATTCCTTCGTTGGTAAATTTAACGCCGTAGACGTAATCCATGCTCTTATTTTTATCAACACTCATAATATCTCCTATATATTTTTGCGCCAGTGGACCTAAATGCTCTCGGAACGTTTTCTGACCTTCGGACGTTTCTAATTCGTGTCGGACCGATGTTACAAAAGAATCGGGTGTGGTTTCGTAAATTTCTTCGGCGGATGTGGGTGGTATTGTTTGACTTTTATCGGAGTAGAAACAGTAGCCATATTAGAAAATTGCTTCCTTCGCTTTGATCGATTCGGTGTCGAATATATCGGTGAATCGTTTATCGACATATTTATCCGTGCTCGCTTTAGTCCTTACTTGGATTCTTTTATTTTTTCCTCTTGCTTCTCCTCAAACGTCAAACTCAACGGTTCGATTTTCAACGCATCAGATTCCACAGTATTTTCGACAAGCTGTTTTAAAGGCTCGGTAATCGGTTTAAATTGCCTTTCCAATATGATATCTTCCTCCATTTTACCAGTTTTCAAAGCGCGATATTTTTTGCGAATCGATTCGCTCGTTTTTGCAATCTCTGCCGCAATCTTTTCACGATCGCCGTTCATGATGCTCGATCGATGTGTCGATGATGACTGATCGCTTTACGGTATCGCGAAATCATTAAATCCCCTTCTATATCGTCCATTGATCAACATACTATCTTTATCAATGACTACGAAGCCATATTTGCGTTGCCAACATTTCTGACACAATGCACGGAAATCGTCATAAGACATCGGTATTCACCTGATCGTTGTACACATGTTTCAAATTTGTACCGTCTTGTTTAAACAGGATCAGCAGGTTCGCGTTGTCGCGTATAAGATGCTTAGGTATCTTGGCATACGTCTGACAAAGATAGAAACAGTCAACGCTCGAGTGTCGACCCATTGCAAAATACTCTCTTATCGTATCCTGCTTGTCGCATGCCACGTCATCAAAGATAAAGATGGAATTCGGAAGCGCCTCACTCGGTGGAATGACATCGCTGTTATTAGAGAATGTAAAGTAGCCGATTTCATCTATAGGTGCTAGTAAATTTTCCAAGTATTTGTATTTCGGCTGTTGAAGCGATTTCGAATATACGTACACGTTCTCGAAACGTACACCGTGTGGACTTTCTATCAAACTAATCAACACGTTTGTCTTACCACAATTTGAAGGGCCGCAAACGATACCGCGTATAGTAGTCGGCAGCATATTTCCATGCTTGCGTACTTTTTTCTCCGATATTAGTCTATCATCGAAATTTGATACTTTGATTACTCGCGCTTGTCACACGAACCGCATGTTTTCTCTTTCGAATCAATTTTGCGAATGATCGCGAGGGGGAGACCTATTTATAGAAGTGTCTCGACTCGAAACCGCTCAGTATCAAAAATGTTTCTCCTTCTGTCGGATGAGAGAAACATTTTCCGGCTTACCGCTGAACAATTGCAGTATATCCCAAAGATTCTTTTACTGCAAAATTTCGGTGATTACGTGGAACGATTGTGGGACAAGCTTCCAGAATATATAAAGGCTGATTCGGAGGTTCGACAATATCGTTCGTGCATGCGACATTACAACCAGCCGTGGCAGCAAACACACATTGACGGTCCACCACCGTTGATAAAAGATTGCTACGAATGTCAGCGAGAATTGTAAAAGGCAGCGGTCTCTTAAATCGTGCGATAAACGCGCTTCCCATCGAATTACATATTCCCGGTTATCAGTTTTGCGGGCCGGGAACTCGATTAGAGAAACGATTGGCTAGAGGTGATCGAGGCATCAATCCATTGGACGCGGCGTGTCGTGAACACGACATTGCTTACGCGCGAAGCAACGACCTCGACCAACGTCACATCGCTGATCGCATACTAGCTGCAAGAGCGCAAGAACGCATTACCGCGAGGGATTCGACTCTCGGTGAAAGAGCAGCCGCTACGACTGTTTGGGCGGCAATGAAGGCAAAGACAAAACTCGGCATGGGGATGAAAAAGCCATCGACGACAAAGAGGAGGAAGAAACGAATACTTCCAGTAGCGAAACGTGGTGGTATTTTACCACTTTTACCGTTATTGGGAGTTGTCGGTTCATTGGCCGGCGGTGCGGCGGGAATCGCAAAGGCGGTAAACGATAGCAAGGCTGCGCAACGTCAGCTGGAAGAGATGCAGCGTCACAATCGCGCTATGGAAGGTCGCGGACTTTATCTCGCTCCGTACAAGCGTGGACAGGGATTCTCAACAAAGTCTAAGAGAAAAAAAAAACGTCGAAAAAACATTAAAAATGCCTACGGGTGCGACAACTAACGTGCAATTGGAACAATTTGCGAAACGTATGTGTATACCTTTCTTTAGAGGTGTTTTCATGCGCAATAATTTACCGATAAGCGGCGTACGACGAAACGAAAGCGGTATCGTCAATTTGGATGACGTTGATGGTCCCGGTACTCATTGGGTAGCGTACGCAAAGAGGGACGATCGTGTCGTATATTTCGACAGTTTTGGAAATTTGCGACCGCCCAAGGAACTTGTACGATATTTCGGACGAGTGAAAATTGAATACAATTACACATCTTATCAAAGTTATAATCAGAGTATCTGTGGACAGTTGTGTTTAAAATTTCTTCAAACGATCAATTTAAAGCCTGACAATCCATCGTCATGACTCAGTATTCGTTCGACATGTCACTGACACTTACGTTGACTGGCAGAAGCAGCGTTCTCGCTGTAAGCTATTTCCCCGCTATAGATTTGACCGATGCCGATTACGAGCTCGGATTAACGGATTTTGAAACTTATCACACGATTCCGAACGTAAATTTTTCGAATAATAAATTTTATTTTGGCAACGACGACAAGGAAATTACGATTCCCGAAGGATCGTACGAATTGCACGCCATAAATGATTATCTCAAACGCGCAATTTTGCGAGATGAGCACCTTTCCAGAGATGGTGAAAACGATTATGATGAGGAATATCCAATAGTGCTCCGCGCCAATCACAGTACGCTAAAGAGTGAAATCAAATGCGCCTACAGAATAAACTTTACCAAACCCGACAATGTAGGATCCTTGCTTGGATTCTCATCGAATCGTATATTGCAACCTCGCAAGTGGTATGAATCAGACGAACCTGTTAATATTATAAACGTAAATATTATTCGTATAGAATGTAACGTGACTACTGGTGCGTACAGCAACGACATGCGCGTACACACGATACATGAATTTTCACCGAGCGTATCGCCAGGATATAAGATATCGGAAACGCCGGCACAGATCATTTATCTGCCGATCGTTGTACGGAGCATTACGGATTTAACGATACGTATTGTGGATCAAAGAGGTCGATTGCTCGATTTTCGAGGAGAGGAAATTACCGTAAGATTGCATATACGGCGGCGACAAACATAGTATGCTTGTACTGAACGAAACGGAGCACGCGAGAGACAATACTTTTACGCGGGACAATACTATTGCAGTAAGGCGAGCAGTATCGGGTGATAATAATAAGATTGCCGTTAAAAAGAAGCTGAGCGCGTTGAATCGTGAATTTTTGAAATCATTGGGATTCATCGTACGAAAAGAATGATTGATGTTTTGAATATTGGAGGTGAGCCAGTCTTTGATGATCGCATCGTCAAGATTGAGACTCATACGTACAATCCGTACGCCAATACGACGCTTGGATACAGCGACGAGATACGAATACCTATACAACATCAGGATTTATACACGTTACCGTGCGAAAGCTTTCTTTACATCGAGGGAAGATTTAATGTGCGTAAAGCGAATGATGAAATGAAGGTTGTATTGGGAAACAATTGCGTCGCATTCATGTTTGATGAGCTTCGATACGAACTCGACGGAGTAGAGATTGATCGCAACAGAAATGTTGGAATAACATCAACGCTGAAAAATTATGTCTCTCTAACACATCAGAAAAGTATAAACTTGAAGAATGCATCGTGGGATTTGACGTACAACGGTGACAAAAATTATTTCAACTTTTGCGTGCCGCTCAACATGTTGCTGGGATTTTGCGAAGATTATAAACGCGTTGTGATTAACGCTCGTCACGAATTGATTTTGATTCGTTCGCGCAACGATAATAATTGTCTATTCGGACATCCGTCGTCGGAAGCTGAGATTGAATTACTCAAGATACAGTGGCGTATGCCTCATGTAATATTGAACGAGATTAATAAATTATCAATGTTGCGAATGTTGGAAAGCGGACGGTATTTGAACATGAGTTTCCGATCTTGGGATTTATACGAATTTCCTCTGTTACACAGCACGACCAAACATTCGTGGACCGTGAAAGCCACCTCCCAGCTAGAGAAACCGCGATACGTGATCTTTGCACTACAAACTGGTAAAAAGAATTCGGTGTCACAAGATATTACATTGTTCGATAACTGCAAATTGATCAACGTTAAACTCTATTTAAACTCGGAATTTTATCCCTACGATGATTTAAATTTAGATTTTGAAAAAAATAGATTCGCCGTCCTATTCGACATGTACTCTCGTTTTCACAAATTTTATTACGGATGCGATAATAGCACCGCGCTATTAACCATTCCAAAATTTCTACATTGCGGTCCTCTAGCGGTCATTGATTGCTCGCGACAAAACGAGTCTGTCAAAACTGCTACCGTGGATGTGAGAATAGAGTTTGAGTGCAGGGAAAATATACCTGCGAATACTACCGCCTATTGTCTCATCTTGCACGATCGGGTTGTCGAATATAATCCATTGACTAATGTAGTCCGCAAAATTACATAGGTCAGCAAATATCCCCTCCATTGCATATGAAGAAAAATATAAAAGATTGAGATGTTTGATGATTGACATCAGTCTGCGATCGGATCTTATCATCATGGCTGCGCCAACGTTTGTGGATCTGCAAGGATTTATCGTTGGGAAAAATTTTGTCGTGAAGGAAGCTGCGGTTTTGAGAAATGGATCCGTACTTTCTCATTACATTTTTACATGCCCGGTACCATGGTACATGCTCACAAAATCTGAGAGATGCCAGGTTTTATGGCTCATTAAAAACCACCATGGATTATCGTGGAATGATGGACACGTTTCATATTGGAATTCGAAACGTTTAATCACGACGGCGGTGATGGGTGCAACGGAGGAGGATGATGCGTCACCTCTCGTGTACGTTAAAGGCCATGAAAAACGGCAATGGTTGGCTGATATACTGGACGATGATGCGAGAAACGATGTGATTATCGAAACTTTGGATGCAGACTACGAGGATGTAGCTTCTTTAAATAAGTTAGATGTTAAGAATACTATGCGTTGTGAAAATCATGTAAAAAATTGCGCTTTACAAAATGTATTTAAAATTTATAATTGGTGGTTGAAACATCATGATGATGATTCTTCGAATCCATACTTATAATAAATTGATGATGCGATATATTTTTATCGTCATTCTTATTCTCTCCTTTTTTTCCTCATCCCTATCTATGCATGTGCGCAGTATCATGTTTCCATACGTGACACAGCTGCCACAGATATTGTATTTCAATAGTACATTGTGATACATTGTAATACATTGTAATATTTGTTTGATAAGTGAATATAGTTTTGCGTTCAATTACCGTTCGTTTCCGTTTAATGGCCGCTCAATTACCGTTCATTTCCGTTCGATGACCGTTCAATTACCGTTCATTTCCGTTCGAAAAGCGTTCAATTACCGTTAATTTCCGTTCAAAGACCGTTTGACGAGCGTTCGATGAGCGTTCATTTCCGTTCGATGACCGTTCAATTACCGTTCATTTCCGTTCGAAAAGCGTTCAATTACCGTTCGTTTCCGTTCGAAGAGCGTTCATTTCCGTTCGAAAAGCGTTTATTTCCGTTCGAAAAGCGTTCAATTACCGTTCGTTTCCGTTCGAAAAGCGTTCATTTCCGTTCGAAAAGCGTTCAATTACCGTTCGTTTCCGTTCGAAGAGCGTTCATTTCCGTTCGATGACCGTTCAATTACCGTTCGTTTCCGTTCGAAGAGCGTTCAATTACCGTTCGATGACCGTTCAATTACCGTTCATTTCCGTTCGAAGAGCGTTCATTTCCGTTCGAAAAGCGTTCAATTACCGTTCGTTTCCGTTCAAAGAGCGTTCGTTTTCGTTTGATCGGTTGATGCATTACATTATATCGTGCTAATTTGCATGGGAACATGCATACTTTTGTCTTACGACGCGTTTTTCGTAAAGCGATAATGATACGTCTCTATTCTAAAGTTTCGTACCGAGAAGTTTGTCTTCTCACAAAGTCATGATATGATATTGATATTATATTATACCGCGCTGAGTTGCGTGGGACCGCGCGTACTTTTGTCTTACGACGCATTTTTGATATGGTGATAATGCAGCATCTCTACTATAAAACCTCGTGCCGAGACCTCGTTACCGCTTCATAAAGTTCTGACCAGTGCGTAAGTACAAGTTAAAGTTAAAAAAACAATGGAATATATACACACACACATTGCTGAGAATTGCGTGGGATGGAAGAGGCGATTTTTTGAATTATTTTGTACGCTACTAGTGAAGCTGGCCTTCCATTGGAACGTAAGTAGTGTTTTGTGATTATTTTATGAAAAATTGTGAAAAATTTTGTGAGTATTTTTAAATAAATATTTTTGTAGTTCCAGGATGATATCCAGATTCCTGGATTTGTTAACATAGAACAGAGGCAATGGGTGCGGACGATACGCCGGGCAAGGAGGAGCCACTTCTTATACATGTGGGGCGACACCTCGGAGAGTCGCCAGGGTGAGGATATTTTTGACCTGCGGCGGCTCTTCGGGGAGGAAGAGGAAGAGGAGGAACGTGAAAGAGATGAGGAAGAGCAGGAGGACGAACAGGAGGAAGAAGAAGAAATTTGGGATTGGGAGGGAGAAGAGGTATGGCAGGATGCCTTATCTCGAGGATTTTAAGGTATGTATCCCTGTTTTACAATTTTTATATTAAATAAATTATTGGAAATTAATGAAATGTGTATCTTTTCTGTTACAGAAGCGGTCCCCCCTTAGCCCGACGCATCGTCCCCCATTTAATTTTTAATTTTTAATTTTATATTTTATTTTATTTTTATAATCTTAATTTTAAGTACATACACACACACACACACACACACACACACACAATTGTAAATACACATTTTAAATAAATTTTATATATTTTATATTCATAAAAAAAATATAATTATTTGTATGCCTCTCCTTGCGTTCCCATCCCTGCGTTAGTTATAAGCATCGCGATATCGTTCTCTCTCGTGCGTTAATCTTAAGTCTATCTTTCGCGATTAGAATTAGTACTCTCTCTCGCACGCGGTAGTTGTAAGTCTATCTCTTTCTCTCATGCTTAGAATTAGTAATCTTTCGCGCTATGACACAGAAAAAATGTATAACAGATTTTAAAATAAATGTTGTTTCAATAAAAAAAAATGTGATTATTTACGCGTCTCTCCTTGAGTTCCATCCCTTGCGCTATCTCTCTCTCGCGCACTAGTTGTAAGTCTCGCGATATTATCGTTCTCTCTCGCACGCGTCGTCTTCGCGCTATCGTTCTCTCTCGCACGCGCTAATTGCAAGTCTCGCGATATTATCGTTCTCTCTCTTGTACATGTCGTCTTGGCGCTATCGTTCTCTCTCTTTCATATACTCGTTGTTCACTTACCTTTGCGTCGTCCTTCTCCCACCTATACGTCGTCCTTGTCCCACGTTAACGCCATCCTTGTCGCACTCGTAGTACTGTCCTCTTCACACTTTGCACTGTCCTTTTCCCACACGTAGCGCTGTCCTTCTCACACGCCGTTTTCTTTCCGCTGATCCCCCTTCACCGCGCGGATCCCCTCGCCCATCGCTCGCGCCGCGGATCCCCCTTCACCTCGCGGTCCCTCTCGTCCATCGCTCGCGCCGCGGATCCCCCTTCACTGCGCGGACCCCCTCGTCCATCTCTCGCGCCGCGGATCCCCCTTCACCTCGCGGACCCCCTCATCCATCGCTCGCGCCGTGGATCCCCCTTCACCTCGCGGACCCCCTCGTCCATCGCTCGCGCCGCGGGTCCCCTTCACCTCGCGGACCCCCTCGTCCATCGCTCGCGCCGTGGATCCCCCTTCCCCGCGGGTGACGTCACCCACCGCGCGCCGCGGTTCCTCCTTCCCCGCGCGTGACGTCACTCCCCCCGCACCGCGGTTCCCCTCGCGCCTCACCCCCCCTGAGAGGACCTGGATTAGAACCCCCTTACTCCTACTACTTATATTTATTTCGATATCCATTGCAGCTAAATTATCATGCATAATTATGTTACGTCCAGGCCCGAGGAAGGATGGGCTTAAGGAAGGGCGTAACACGTGTATCCCGAGAACAGGTGCCTTAAGGGCAAGTGTCTCGGGTCGAGCGAGCCTGTGGGAGAGCCAAAGATAGGTCAACGACCACAAGGGTCGATTTTACACTATTTCTGGTCTAGATGCCCGCTCGACGGTCCCCTTTTTGGTAAAGGAACTTAATCCTTTTTACCCGGGACGGGACCAAGTGCGATTCAGGGGCGTGGGAGATGAGGGGGGAATCTATTAAATTGAATGCAAGAAGAATAAATTTAATTAAATTTATTATCTGGTGAGAACCAAAAGGAAACATTTATATATATAATATTTAGGTGAACATTTCAATTATGGTTAAATACAATATTAAATATGAGTGTGTGTATGTGTGTGTGTATGGGAATATGTGTGTGCGTGGGTGTATGCGAGACGGAGGGAATTTGATCAGAATCGGGAGGATATCTTTCTCGGAAGAATTCTATGGGAAGGGCGATGGGGTAACTGGTGAAGGGAGTAAAACAGGGGATGCAGATGTCAGAAGGGGCGGTCCGGATAAAGTCCTTAAGGGTAGGAATGTGTATAGGACCAGGGCCCAAGGTGAATTGGTCTGGACGGATAAAGTACGGGTACGGAGCGTAAGTTGAGGCGAGGATTATTGCGACATTTCGATCGATGTCGGAGAAGATAGGGAAGAGCGGGAGGAGAGAAGAGATGAGAGTCTGGTGCGTGGGGTGGAGAAGGAGAGAGTGACAGCGGCGGGAAATCAGGCTGATGGTCAGGTTGTGCGTCATGCACAGGCGAGTAACTTGGAGGAAGAGTTCCAGGAAGGATATATGGAGAGTAATTAGGAGGAGAAGATCGAGGAGACGGATGTGAGGAGTCCCGCGTGTCTTCTTGAAAGTTACTTAGAACGATACGGGAAATAGGTAGATCCGTGTTAATTTCGCTTAAGTTTAATACAAAAGAAGGGTCGGCCACAGTCCGAGCCAGTAGTCGGCGGGTACGTCGGTTACGGCGGTATCGGAGCCGCTTAGCGTGGGCTCTAGCGGATTTCCTCGTGGGTTCTACTAGGGAAACGATTATTATAAATAAAGGGAGTAGATGGAGGGAGAAGAATCTTGAAAAAAAAATAAAGAAGAGACTTACTATTTGTAAGAGCGAGTACCAGTGAACAGTAATAGCTGCTGGCCCCCTTTGGTATTGAAGACGAGAAGGTTTCTTGGGTTGACTTGATATATATATATGTATATATATATTTGGCTGATGGCAATGCCTGAATATTCGCACTGACTCTATATGAATGACAGAATATCTGTCTCGAAATCTTTCAGAATAGTTTAAGTAACTGAGTGAGTGACTGTATGCCTGTATGACTGAATGAATTGACTGAACAAATTTTTTTTTTGCGAGTGTTGTTCGAAGTTCGCGCTTATATATCGTTTTGGATTACCCTCTCCTAGCGTGAATAAGGGAGGTTGACGAATGGAAATCTTTGTTAGATTTCCATGGTCTCCTCTCTGCCCCTACTTATGAGCATTTTAAAACAAATGTAACAAATCAGAATTTTATTACATTCATTCGCGAATAGGAGAGCATCTTTCAAAACGGGGGATTTAGGATTCTCAGTATCGCAGGTGGTAGTAATTTATGCCTTGCAGGATGCGTCTGCTAAAGACAAGGGATGACTTTTACTACTCCCTTGATATAAAACGGATACATGTCGCGACATCCGGTCACTCGCATTTTATGATTAGTTTCCTTTATTTTCTATAGCTTCTTTAGGTTTATGAGTTTTTAAGAAAATATCAAATTTGTCTGACTGACTGCCGCTTTATTTAGCCGGATGCTACTTTTATAGCCCGTTAATATCCGATTGTTATTTTAGAGCATGTACTGAGAATCCCGCTTCAATTTAATTATTATTAACGGCTTTTTGGAAATCGTGCACGTGTGCACCAGATACGGGAAAGAAAAGAATCGTGAATGCCCTTGGATGTAACAATTACATCATCCTGAAAAGTATGCTTATTTTATCTACTTGCATTATTTCTTTATTTAATACATTAATTCCTTTATTCAATATATCTATTTTTTTCAATTTTTCTTTTCTCCATAAATTAATGGAATGAGTTGATAAGAATAATGCGCGAATATCTCAAATCAATCAAACGTATTGTTTTTTATAATAATTAAATTGCAATATAATAATTTATATCATAATATAATATTGCAATATAATTATTAGGTGTTTACCGAAAAAAACTTTTTTTCGTTATGTTATATACAAGGTGGGCCATTTTAAGTGATCCACCCTAATAACTTTTTTATATTTGAATGTACAACAAAATGTTTCAAATAAAAGTTGCTTGACTTCGAGGGGGACAGAAGATGGGTGGCAAAAATTTGACCTTGGATAGTCATTTGAAGGTCACATAAAGGTTACCTTCAATTTCTTAAATGGAACCCCCTATTTTTCATTACATATTCTTGTAGCTTATCTCGAGAGCTTTCCAAAACACTATAATTAAGTACTTTTTCATTAAGTACTTTTTGAATTATAAGGCTTGAAATAATTTCTTAATTTTACATAAACCTTAAAATATCTAGTAAACCATTCATTTTTCGATTATCTTACCTTAATACTTTTATATACAAAATAATGAGAGGAATCAATTGGTCTAAAGTAACCTTATCTCAATAGCAGTCCAAAATGTACGGCTATTTTTCGTGAATTTTGTGAATGTTTTCAAGAAACAAAATATTGAAATTATGTGATACGCGCTGGTTTTCACACTATTTATGCATCGAAAGGCTTCTTGAATCTTGGAATACAATTAAATACCTTCTTACTGAAATGGTTGTAAGTGAAAAAACAAATTCTGGAGAATATCTATTGTCTATGATGGACAATGTAGAGATGAAAGCTTATTTCCTGTTTTTAAAATACGTTTTAAATTTCTTGAATGCATTTAATGCATTCTTTCAAGCATTAGAAACAAGGATTCATTTATTACATCCCAAATCTAGAAACTTTCTTTTCCAAATCTGTCGAAATTTTTTAAAAGAAGAATATTTAAAACCACTTTCTACAAATATTATATTCTCACTAAAAAAAATCAAAAAGTTATAAATGAAATTATTTTGGGATCAGAATGTGAAGAATATCTAAACAAATTAACACTTAAAGGTCACACAAACATAGTTAAAATTGTTTGAGAGAACTGTTTAACATTTTATGTGACTGCTGCGGAAGAAATTACCCATAAACGAATAAAAGATTACCCATAAACAACATGTTTTTATCAAAGTTACAAGTTTTTCGACCATACATAACTTTATTTGATAATAATAGAGAAACATCATTCAATGATGTTTCTTTTATAGCTAAAACTATCGGCAGTTTTGATGAAAATGATTTAAAGAAGGAATGAATGGCCTTACCATCAGATTTTACAATGGAAGAAAAACAAAACTTTTCTAAATTAAATTTCGATAGCATGTGGAAAAAAATTTTACAAAATCGACACAATAATTTTACTAAGTATCCTAATTTAACAAATGTTATAAGTACTATAAGATCTCTTCCAAATTCAAATGCCGATCCGGAAAGAATGTTTTCTTTTTTAAATAATTTAAAAACGAAAAACCGTAAGAAGTTTTCGTCAACTACTATTAATGCTATTTGTGTATTTAAATCGGCATTAATAACGAGCGGCGAAACAGCTATAAAAATGAAAATTGACAAAAAGCATTTATCTCTTATGTCAGAGGATAAATTATATGCTACCGCTACTAAGAAAAATAAAAATAGTTTAAGATTACATGCTGCAGACACTGACGTAGTTGGCCCTTCCTCTAATTAATAATAAATTTATTTATTATTTATTATTTATTATTATTTATTACTTATTTATTTATTATTATTATTTATTCAGGCATTACGCTTGTACAAAACATCTCGTCTATCTAACAGACACCATATTTGCAGAAAGCAAGAATATGAAAAACATCTTGTGTGTGAGTGTGAGTGTGTCTGTCTGTCTGTTTAACAGACACCATACTTGTAAAAAGTGAGAATATAAAAAATATCTTGTCTGTATAACAGACATCATATTCTTGCAGAAAGCAAGAATATGAAAAATATCGTGTATGTGTGTGTGTGTGTGTGTGTGTCTGTCTGTCTGTCGATCTGTCTAACAGACACCATACTTGTAAAAAGTAAGAATATAAAAAATATCTTGTTTGTATAACAGACATCATACTTGCAGAAAGCAAGAATATGAAAAACATCTTGTATGTGCGTGTGTGTGCGCGCGCGCGCGCACGTGTGTGTGTCTGTCTGTCTAACAGACACCATACTTCTAACAAGTAAGAATATAAAAAATATCTTGTCTGTATAACAGACACCATACTTGCAAAAAGCAAGAAAATGAAAAATATCTGGTGTGTGTGTGTGTTTGTGTGTCTGTCTGTCTGTCTGTCTGTCTAACAGACACCATACTTGAAAAAAACTAGAATATAAAAAATATATTGTCTGTATAACAGACACTTGTAAAATATAATGAAATAATGGAATGTGGTATAATAGGGCTCCAGGCGAAGGTCCACATAAAAAACCTAACGCGCCATTGATGATATCTTATGGGTGGTGTGGAAAATCGCATTATTTTTCTTAATTTCATATTTTAAATATATAAAAAAATTAATTTTATTTAATATATTACAAAACATGTGTGTGTATATGTATGTAACACACACACACACACACACACACACACACACACACACACACACACACACACACACACACACACACACACATATATATATATATATTATAAATATATTATATGTTTATGTATATACATATTTATATATATTTGTAATAAAAATATAAAACGTAAAGAAAAGCTGTGAGAGAAAAACATTAGATATCGAAGAACGAGGCACGCTCAGCAGTGTTCCGCGTCGCGCGTCGCCCGTCGTTTTTGTTGCTTGCTTGGTAAGAAGGAGACAGAAAACTGTATTCTGTCCTCTTCTTTTATCCGAAGCTCGCCGAAGCGCCGAGCTCACACACGTACGCTTACGCACACATCTCCGTTACCCTCTTCACTACGCGTGGCATGTTGCTTGCGGAGATAATCTTGCATCCCTGTCGATAAGACGACCTGATAGAGTACTCTTTTGGAGTTTTTAAGCTCCCATACTTGTGGCTCTCGCCATACACTGCCAACGGAGCCGCATACCTCGGCCAGTGTCGACGCCCCGAGTCACCAGTACGATAGCCGACCAGTGGAGGCGCCGAACCGGAGAAGAGAGTCTCTTTCGAGCTTCTACCGTGGAGATTGCAGCCAATAGACTTGGAGTCGCCTAAATTCATCAGGCCACCTCGTCACCTACTGGAGATCTGGGACGTACGCATCCGGCAATACACCTCGCCTACTAGACCGTGGACCGTTCCTGTCACCACTGCCTTCTTCACCTATGGGCAGAACTTCACGGGGCACGCAGACCTCATTGACAAGCCGAGTCCACAGGAGCGTACAAGTCACACTTCAGCATCCGGTGACTACAGAGCAGGGCAATCCGACTCCGACTGGGAGATCACAACTACTGCAGCCACGCAGACCGAGCCCATTGCGACACCGGAAGTGGACGAGAACAACAACCGTCCTCCGAACAAACTCTGATATACGAAAATATTCCCGAGTATTTCATACCAGGAACGTCTGTAAATACAAACGGCCCTTTTCAGGGCCCTGTAAATAAACTGTAAATATAGCTTATTATACCACGCCGTCTGTTTCACTCAATCAAAGATGCACCTACATTTTCTCCAGCGGCACGGCTTCTTCCACCTAAGTTAAGAATTACGCGCAATTAAGGCGGACACGCAACATAACCGCCATATATATTTTAAGTGCACTTTACTTTAGGATAATATAAGCTGTAATTAATATATATTATTTCATAACTAATATGACTTTGCGTATAAAAGAAAATATAGAAAATCTGAATAAAATCCTGCGTACAATAGAGAAAATATTACAAATAAAAAAAATATATATATAATTTTAGAAAAAAATAATATTAAAATAGTTAGTAAAAGAAAAAGAAACATATACAGGGGGGGGGCATTTATCTTGAGACATCGAAATATCTCGTAAAGTCTAAAAGATACGAAAAAATGTTTCAGACAAAAATTGTATGGTTTCAAGGGGGACATAAGATGGTGTTATTAGTTTGATCTTGAAGAGCCACCTGAAGGTCACATAAAGGTCATCTCCAACTTTTTAAATGGGACACCCTATATGCTTTTGCATATTCTTGTAGCTCATCTTGAGAGCTTTCCAAAACACTATAATTAAGTTAGTTTTCATTAAGTAGTTTCCAAGTTATGAGGCTTGAAATCATTTTTTAATTTTACACAAACTATAAAATATCTAGTAAAATATTTATTTTTCGATTATCTTACCTTAATGCTTTTATGTACAAAATAATGAGAGGAACCAATTGGTGGAAAGAAAACACATAGTTATTTTTAAGAAAAAATATGTAATTTGCAACTAACAATTAATTATTTTTTCTTAAAAATAACTATGTGTTTTCTTTACACCAATTGATTTCTCTCATTATTTTGTACATAAAAGCATTAAGGTAAGAATCGAAAAATTAATATTTTACTAGGTATTTTATGGTTTATGTAAAATTAAGAAATAATTTCAAGCCTCATAACTCGGAAAGTACTTAATGAAAACTAACTTAATTATAGTGTTTTGGAAAGCTCTCGAGATGAGCTACAGGAATATGCAAAAACATATAGGGTGTCCCATTTAAAAAGTTGGAGATGACCTTTATGTGACCTTCAGATGGCTCTTCAACATCAAACTAATGACACCATCTTATGTCCCCATTGAAACCATACAATTTTTGTCTGAAACATTTTTTCGTATCTTTTAGACTTTACGAGATATTTCGATGTCTCAAGATAAATGCCCCACCCTGTATATTTTAAACATATATATTATTCGAAGAGATTTCTTTGTTATAATATTTAATACATATATGTTATTTATAAATAATGTATATATAATATATATATATATATATATATATATATATATATACAGGGTGATCCCGAAAAACCTTCCGTCTTTAAAATGACATATTCCTGATACTATTCTAAGACAATTTTTTCTTTACCAAAATTTGATTTGAAGCGTAGTTTTTGAGTTATAAGCAAAAATAGTTAGTAAATCACGCGTCGGGTACAGAAGACAGGCAGTAGCGGCCCGGCGCGCCGCGAGCGCGGGCGTAGCTGATCGCCCGACAGGTGATTACCACTGCATGAGTCACTAACTATTTTATCTTATAACATAAAATTATGCTTTAAATAAAATTTTGGTAAAGAAGATATCTTAGAATTACATCAGGAATACGTGTTCCTTAAAATAATTATTAAAAGTTATTCCGGATCGCCGACAGTTGAACGCTGTAATCAGCTGATTGCTACATGCGATGTTTGTATGGCGGAGTGTGTGCGTAAAAGAGAGAGAGAGGGAGAGGGTAAGAGGGACAGACATTCACACACACGCACGTACGCACGTACGCATACACTTTTTTCTCCCTCTCTTTCTCTCTTTTACAACACTAATACACTCTGTCATTCAGTCACTCATTCTCTCACTCACTCACTCACTCACCTGCTTATTGCTCACTCACCTTGTAGCAGCGTAGCGAATCTTCATGCTACGTATTGTTGTTAACTGCTGCACGGTTATGATTGTTAGAGATGCGCGATACATCGAAACTTTCTCGCTTCAAAACACTCTTACACTCGATTGACACAGATTACGCGATAACGAGTTTACTATTTATTCATTCACTCGATTCACATCGTTTTATCGATACCAAAAATTACTTTAAAAGAAACGCGAATGCAAAGAGCACATGACTCGACGCGAAGCGACGGAGCGCGGAGACTGCACGACCACAAGGATTATGTTGCCAGAAATGCGACACGCGACATCTAACAATAAACGACTTGCGCGTGGCGCGTGATTGACGCGAGATAAGACGAACGATCGGCTAAAACCTTCACATTGCGAATGCGGTAGAAAACAGGAAACGTATAATGACATACTTAAAAAAATTATTTATTATAAATAATAACTATTTCTGAATAAATAATTATTTTAAGAAGATGTGTAAACGTTATTACATTTTCAAAACTGTATATTCGCAATGCGAAGGTTTTAGCCGATCGTTCGTCTTATCTCGCGTCAATCACGCACCACGTGCAAGTCGTTTATTGTTGGATGTCGCGTGTCGCGTTTCTGGCAACATAATCCTTGTGGTCGCGCAGTCTCCGCGGTCCGTCGCTTCGCGTCGAGTCATGTGCTCTTTGCATTCGCGTTTCTTTTAAAGTAATTTTTGGTATCAATAAAACGATGTGAATCGAGTGAGTGAATAAATCGTTATCGTGTTATCTCGTTATCGCGTGATCTGTGTCAATCGAGTAAGACTGTTTGGAAGCGAGAAAGTTTCGATGTGTTGCGCATCTCTAACAATCATAACCGTGCAGCAGTTATACAGTTAACAACAATACGTAGCATGAAGATTCGCTACGCTGCTACAAGGTGAGTGAGCAACTGAGTAAGCAGGTGAGTGAGTGAGTGAGTGAGAGAATGAGTGAATGACTGAATGACAGAGTGTATGAGTGTTGTAAAAGAGAGAAAGAGAGAGAGAGAGAGAGAGAGAGAGAGAGAGAGAGAGAGAAGTGTATGCGTACGTGCGTGCGTGTGTGTGAATGTCCGTCCCTCTTACCCTCCTTTCCTCCCTTTCTCCTTCCCCCATCTCTCCCTCTCTCTCCCCCTCTCACCCCCTCTCTCTTCCTCCCTCCCTCTCTCTCTCTCTCTCTCTTTTACGCACACATTCCGCCATACACACATCGCATGTAGCAATCAGTTGATTACAGCGTTCGACGATCGGCGATCCAAAATAACTTTTAATAATTAACATTAGTTTAAGGAACACGTATTCCTGATGTAATTCTAAGACATCTTCTTTACCAAAATTTTATTTAAAGCATAATTTTATGTTATAAAATAAAATAGTTAGTGACTCATGCAGTGGTAATCACCCGTCGGGCGATCAGCTGCGCCCGCGCTTGCGGCGCGCCAGGCCACTCCTGCCTGCCTTCTGTACCCGACGCGTGATTTACTAACTATTTTTGCTTATAACTCAAAAACTATGTTTCAAATCAAATTTTGGTAAAGAAAAAATTGTCTTAGAATGGTGTCAAGAATACGTCATTTTACAGACGCAAGGTTTTTCGGGATCACCCTGTATATATATACCCTGTATATATATATATATATATATATATATATATATACAGGGTGATTCAAAATAATCCCTGTGTCCGTGAAATGACACATTGTTGAGTCACTTTTAAGACGATTTTTCCATTTGCAAAAGTTTGTCCGAAGCTTAGTTTTCAAATTATTAAAGAAAGTAGTTAATGCATGACGGGTCGGATACAAGAGACAAAGGTGATGCGATTCACCGTCAGACGCGGGCGCTTATGCGGGGCGCCTGCTACGATCAGCTGGTCGCTACACATACAGACACACATGCGAACACATACATTCTCTCTCTGTCTGCTGTCTGTGTCTCTCTTTCTCTTTGTCATTCGCTCATTCACCTGTAATTTATTTTTTTTTTTTTTTACGAGAGAGGGGAAAATGCATTTTATGCATACCCACCGGTCGATCCAGTGAGTTATGTGAGACTCGAATACCAAGTCGAATTACCAACTCGATACTGTCTACCCACTAAAAACCCCTCTCTTTTCACGAATTTTCTTTGACACACTGTCCTTCCCGAAATCCGTTTTTACATAACGTCAAAAAATAGTTATTATTACCTTGTTCGATGACTATTGCTGTAATTGCTTGAAGGAGAAATGAATTTTCAGATAGATCGTACGTTCTCAAATTTAACGTAGATATCACGTTGCACAGAAGACAGAAATCCACACTAAATTATTAACTGAAAGTTTTTCTACTTTCATGAACTGCATTCTTTTATAAAACTTTTATTGCGACGACGCGATTGCGGTAGTAATAATATTAATATGTTAAAGTTTATTATGTTTACCACATTCTTCAATCGAACACATTATCGCATTCGATAGCGCCAGTAGTACCTTAACCTACCGCAATCTACTATGACAAAAAACTGCTTGCAGTCGCCGAGTAATTATTGTCGCATTGTCGCGTCGTCGCGTCGTGTAGTAACGTGTCTATGCGTGTTTCTTTTATCGAGTGATTTTTAATCGCCTACATTTATTATTCGACAGTGATTAATAGTGATTAGTGATAGAGTCATTAGTAAATTTCTCGTCTCGTCGAGTGAGTAAATAAATATAATTATGTTAAAGTTTATAAAAGAATGCAGTTCATGAAAGAAGAAAAACTTTCAGTTAATAATTTAGTGTGGATTTCTGTCTTGTGCAATGTGTATCCACATTAAATTTGAGAACGTACGATCTATCGGAAAATTCATTTCTCCTTCAAGCAATTACAGCAATACATCAGAAGTCATCGAACAAGGTAATAATAACTATTTTTTGACATTATGTGAAAACGGATCTCGGGAAGGACAGTGTGTCAAAGAAAATTCGTGAAAAGAAAGGGGTTTTTAGTGGATAGGGAGTACCGAGTTGGTAATTCGACTTGGTACTCGAGTCCCACATAACTCACTGGATCGACCGGTGGATATGCATAAAATGCATTTTCCCCTCTCTCGTAAAAAAAAAAAAATACAGATGAGTGAGCGAATGAAAGAGACAAAGAGAGAGACAGACAGACAGCAGACAGAAAGAGAATGTATGTGTTCGCATGTGTGTCTGTATGTGTATAGCGACCAGCTGATCGCAGTAGGCGCCCCGCGTAAGCGCCCGCGTCTGACGTTGAATTGCGTCACCCTTGCCTGCCTCTTGTATCCGACCCATCATGCGTTAACTACTTTCTTTAATAATTCGAAAACTAAGCTTCGGACGAAATTTTGCAAAAGGAAAAATAGTCTTAGAATTGACTCAACAATGTGTCATTTCACGGACACAGGCTTTATTTTGAGGACAAAGGGCTTCACCCTGTATATATACAGGGTGTCAATTAAGTCCCGGGACGGCTGAATATTTTCTCATGTAAGGTATTTTTGAAAAAGGTCAAGGTCATTTCTGAAGTAATTTTCAACGAGGAATTCAACGGTGACCTTCAATTTGACCTTGAGCTTGACCTTCAAGGTTATTTGAAGGTCAAAGTGTTTTTTTTAAATAGGAACCCCTATTTTTGATTGTATATTCTTATAGCTGACCTCGAGAGCTTTCCGAAACACTATAATAAAATATTTTTCCCTCAAGCATTTATCGAGTTATGATGCTTCAAATCATTTCTTAATTTTACATAAACCGTAAAATATCTTGTAAAATATTCACTTTTCGATTATTTTACCTTAATACTTTTATGTACAAAATAATGAGAGGAATCAATTGATAATTGGTGTAAAGAAAAGACATAGTTATTTTTAAGAAAAAATATGTAATTGTTAATTGCAAATTATATATTTTTTTTCGAAACAACTATATGTTTTCTTTACGCCAATTGATTCCTCTCATTATTTTGTACATAAAAGTATTAAGGTAAAATAATCGAAAAGTGAATATTTTACAAGATATTTTACGGTTTATGTAAAATTAAGAAATGATTTGAAGCATCATAACTCGATAAATGCTTGAGGGAAAAATATTTTATTATAGTGTTTTGGAAAGCTCTCGAGGTCAGCTATAAGAATATACAATCAAAAATAGGGGTTCCTATTCAAAAAAAACACTTTGACCTTCAAATAACCTTGAAGGTCAAGCTCAAGGTCAAATTGAAGGTCACCGTTGAATTCCTCGTTGAAAATTACTTCAGAAATGACCTTGACCTTTTTCAAAAATACCTTACATGAGAAAATATTTAGCCGTCCCGGGACTTAATTGACACCCTGTATATATGTATACAGGGTGGCCCATTTTAAGTGATCCACTCAAATATCTCTTAGGGAAAGCCTGCACTCAAAAAATGACCTCAATAAAAGTTGTATGGCTTGAAGGGGGCCATCAAATAGTGGCAATGATTTGACCTTGGAGAGTCATTTGAAGATGACGTAAAGGTAACCTTCAATTTCTTAAATGGAACTCCCAATTTTTTATTACATATTCGTGTAGCTTATCTCGAGAACTTTCCAAAACACTATAATAAAGTATTTCTTCATTGAGTACTTTTCGAGTTATGAGGCTTGAAATCATTTCTTAATTTTGTATAAACCGTAAAATATCTAGTAAAATATTCATTTTTCGATTATCTTGCTTTAATACTTTTATGTACAAAATAATGAGAGAAATCAATTGGTGTAAAAAAAAACGCATAGTTGTTTCAAAGAAAACATATGTAATTGTTAATTGCAAATTACATATTTTTTCTTAAAAATAACTGTTTTTTTTTCAAATCATTGCCACTATCTGATGGCCCCTTCAAGCCATACAACTTTTACTCAGGTCATTTTTTGATTGCAGACTTTCCCTAAGAGATATTTGAGTGGATCACTTAAAATGGCCCACCCTGTATATATATATATATATATATATATATATATATGTATATATAATATAATATATATATATAGTGTATATATATATATACTATATATATATATGTATATATATATATATATATATATATATATACATTATTTATAAATAACATATATTGTTCAAAATTGAACGAATCTGCCAAAAAAATGGGCAGAGCACTTCGTGATCGCAATTGTAATAACCGCGCTCATAGCGGCGGCGACCGACGCGCGCGCTTAAAAATCTCTACGAATCCGAGCGCGACACTTTGCTTAAAATTAACGCCTTTTCTATCAAACGGTCGCCCGAAGAGAGTGACAAATATCAACAACGATTTTGACTTTGGAAAGGATAAATAAATAAACCAGACCAGAAAATTCGGCGACTAGAATATTCGAGCAACTTCTCGCATTATGTTGCTATATAAACCTCTTCGCACGACCGTCCTTTCTCACTAGAGTTTTGTATCTCGAAGCAAAAGTGCGCTACTCCTCGAAACGATTATTAGAAAAAGCCAGAAGTTCCTTCTGCCTTCTGGAGTCCGTCGCTCGCGGACCGGTCGTATTTCGTCGCTTTGCGAAATATATTCGCGTCTTCTCCTCGCGTTATCACGATAGAAAGGTAACAGTTATATAATTTAGAAATAGTGAATCTTTTAATTTTTGTCTCAAGACTAAATACAAATAAACTTAAAAGCTAAAACTTCTCTCACTTTCGCTCTGCTTCCTTGCACCGCGATCTTGCACATATATGTATTAAATATTATAACAAAAAAATCTTTTTGAATATCCTGAAGTTTCTACGTTCGCGCCAGAAATTATTGTTAACCGAAAACTCAAACTGTCGTTTAGCAACAGAAAGGTTTGGCGCGAAGTTAGAGCTCTTAGATAAGCTGAATCACGTCAAAGTCTCTATGATTGGTCATACTTTTACCGGCAGTTTGCATGAACCGTACACAGCTTTCAGTCATATTTATTCTTAGGTTAACCATTGCAGTAGTGTGGCGAGCAGCAGTGGAATTACAAAGAATTATAAGCAAAAATAAGGAGACGTGGTTTCATCGTTTTCAATAGCATATATTAACAAGGAAAGTAAACATGGAATTTAATAATTTAAAGCTTTCTATTTCGCGAAAATCATTATTTAGTTTGTCTAAAAAGCAACGAGGTAAAATTTTGAAAGAGGTTAGAAAGAATTTACGTTTTCCATATTATACAAAATGTTCTATTATTAGAAAGTCAATCATTAACCGTGATATTCATGATATTCCTAGTCCGTCATTTTCCTTCTCTGTGGATAATGTAAATGACATTGACGATTATGGACATGACAATGATAATTTGTCTTCTTCTTCTTCGTCATCTTCTTTGTCCTTCTTGAATGCTTCATTCTGTGAAACAATTCAGATTGAACCATCCTTCCGCGATCGTTTGGCATCTTATTGCGTAGATAATAATTTAACGCACATACAAGCAATAATATATAGAATCTTCTCCGTACACATTCTTGTTTTAATAAATTACCGAAAGATATTAGAACACTTTTTAGATACACCGCGTGCACGTGTTATTACATTTAATATACCAGGAAAATATGTTCATTTTGATCCCGAAGTAGGGATAATTCAAAATCTGTGTAATACTACCATTATTGTTAATTAATTAGAATTAGATTTTAATATAGATGGATGCGTCTTAGATAAATCAAGTAACATTCAACTCTGGCCTATTCAATGTAAAATTGCAAATGTGCAACATACAAGACCAATAATAGTAGGAGTTTATAAAGGTGCACAAAAACCATTTGATTCAAATATTTTTCTTCAAAAATTTATCGCTATCCAAAGAATCATGTCTAAAGAAGGTATTAATTTTTACGGCAATAAGATGCCAATACGATTAAGATGTTTTATAGATGATGCACCAGCTCGAGCCTTTATTTTAAATCATCATAGTCATGTAGCTTGTCATCCCTGTTCCAAGTGTAAAATTTCAGTTTCATACGTAACGAAGGTCGTTATGTTTTCAATGGTATAAACCATTCTCTTAGAACTGACGAGGAGTATAGTAGATGTTTAGATGAAGATCATCATAAAGGTAATAGTCCATTATCAATGTTACCAATAGGTATGGTTTCACAAGTTCCTTTTGAATTGTGACGTTGCCGTCACGACGGACGTCCATCCCCTCAAAAAGATCGCGTGTCGTGGGCCGAGCGACCGCGCCGGTCGAGATATCGAGAGCCCCGCCGTGTTTACAGAGAGGCGAGAGCGTTTGTAATCAACCGTTTTTCGTAGTTAGTAATCCTATTTGTCTAAATTATTGTTCGAGAATAATAAATCATCGCTGGCAATAAAGAAGATCAACAGAAGCTGGTGAAAGTAGCAACATCGCCGAATCATCATGGACCAAAACACAGCCAACGGGAAAACAAGGGTCGGCGATATTCGACCAAAATCGAGCAACTTCGGTCCACGGGCCCAGCATCACAGGGCCGGCCGACTATCACGGGCGCCAATGGCACCCCGTAAGAGGTCATAATCTCTGCAAAAAGATCCGGGAACCTCGCCATCCTCCACCGGCCAACGGTGGAGGCAGCAACAATCGGCAGGCACAAAAAATTCAGAGACAACCGGCGCCGAGGAACTCCAAGGAGCGGCGGACCAGCGGAGGCGCAGGACCGCGGGCGCGCGGTGCGCCCTTGCGCCACGCGCGAAAATCAGAGCGCGCGAGAACGGGCCTAGCACCTCTCTTGATGGGGTAAGGGGCAGTTATCGGGGAATAAATACGGCGATTCCCAGAGATCTGCAGCTTTAGCTTTTCGAGTTTCGAGATTTAATCTCTGTCTTCGGGAATTGTGCGAGCGCTCGGCCAGTGAAGCGACGATTGGAAGAAGACGACACGTGGAGAACAGCGGTGAGGTCGCCCAGCTATCTTCGCGAAGTAATTGTCGAAACATTGTACGCCCACCGATACGGTTCGCGGGTTGACCCCTCTGGCCGGTCGCGTTTAGTGTTCGGAATAAAAGAATTAGCGATAGAGTAAGGAGTTTTGAAGCGGCCGCAGTCAAGGGGGCGACAAAGAACCGTCGATCGGTCTCACCCGATATATTCGCTCGCCTCTCCGTGATTTGAGTGTCGCGCGTTGGGGTCCGCGGGAATTATCTTTTAAATTCATAGCTATCGCCGATCGGAGTGCGCGACTCCGATCGACCGGGAGTGCTGTCGATCACCCTCCTACGGCGGAAGTATCCCGTCTCGACTGCAAAATTCGGACCAAGTGTGCGAACGCGAACGTAGCCACCCCCGCCGAGGGCCGGGCTCCGGTAAGTACCTTGGAAATTGTTACTACGGGCCGTAAATTATACGGCGACAAGGGGCCTCGATTCTCGACCATCTCTTTCCGTGCGTCCCGTTTTGCCCTTCAAAGTCCGCCGTCCGCGGACGCGCGTAAACTCAGCTGTCGAGGGCAAGCTGTCTACACCCGCCGTGCCGGGGGTGCACCGGCGGGAACGCCTTGTAATTTCGATATATAAATTCGGCAGACACTATTGCCGTCCGTTTAAATAACCGATTAAATAATCTTGGCGTTATCTCCGTTCACTGCAATTACATGTGTTAAAGTACGTGTTTATTTCCGTATTCGACTATTGTACGCTATTCTATTTCTGTCTATTCTCCTGACTCGCGATAGCCCGCGCTTTATTCTGTTCTCCGAAATCGTAATCGCTCGCGCCCTTCTTTTCATTCTCCGTAATTGCAGGAGCTCGCGCACTTCTTTCGGTTCTCCGTAACTGTAGCGTTCGGTGCGCTTTTCCCCGTTCATTGTAATCATCACGCTGTCTAGATTTAATTCTGCTTTCGTTTAATAATAGCGTTTTGCGCATTTAATTTTAAGTTTCGTAACCCTACACCCGCTTCTGTTTTTAGTGATTATAATTATGTCTCCTCTATCTGATATTGTTTCCTGAAATTCTACTCATCTCTTAGGGTTCAGAGTCTGTTTTCTTTGTAATTGCGGTAATAACTCGCGTACTTGATCCGGTCGTTTTTTTTTGTTGTGGATGTAAGAGCTCACACCATTGATCCGGTTATCCGTGACTACCGATTCTTGCGAATTTAAGTCTATGCTCTGTAATTGCGAAATCTTATTCACTGGATTATATTTTCGGCGATTCTAGAATCGTGCGTGCTAACGTCTGTACAATATTTTACTGACTCTCCGAATCTATCTCTGCAATACACGATTATCCTTTTTTTTGTTATCTTCAAAACGTGTACGCTTTATTTATTTCTCGCCACTTTCGGCGACGTCCATCGCTCCTTTCGAAAGGTCATTTAATTCCCTCGGGATCCTGCCCCTCTACCGTTAGGCGAGCCAGTCGGCCCGTGGCGAGATCGGGGAACGTTTTTCGCATCACGGAGGTTTAGCGAAAAACTGATACGTGAAAGACCGTATCTGGCGCCCAACATTATACGATAGAGACGAATCTCGCTCCGCCACGGTCTCACGCGAACGATCTCCACCCCGTTCCTAAGAGCGCGAGTGCGCAAAAATTCACCTTGTGTTTGCCGGCGTGTTTGGTCTCCCTAAGTTCGGCGAAAAAGGGATTGTAACCCGGATTAGGGTAGAAAAGAAACCGTCGCAGAATATATGCATCTTGTATGCTTAGGCGTTACAAAAAAACTTTTATGTGTGTGGATATATGGTAAATACTCACGTTTTTCAAAATTATCTGCAAGCCCTATTTCTGTTTTAAATTCGAGGCTAAATATTCTTAAAAAGTATTGTCCATTAGAGTTTGCAAGACGTCCTAGATCCCACGATATACTTTCTAAATTTAAAGCAACTGAATTTCGGCAGTTTTTACTTTATACAGGACCAGTTATAATGTACGGTATATTAGATGAACGATTATATAAACATTTGTTATTCTTGCATGTAGTAATAATTTTGGTATCCAACTCGTTTTCAAGGAAATATTTAAATTTTGCAGAACTTGCATTGCAAAAATTTGTTCTTCGAAGTCTAAATTTATATAGTCCAACTTTTAATTCTTATAATGTACATGGTCTTCTCCACCTTACCGATGATGTGAGACGTTTCGGTAATTTAGATTCCTTTTCTGCCTTTCCTTATGAAAGCAACATGTCAATTTTTAGGAAATATTGTTGAAAGGGTCTACCTCTTCAACAAATTTTTAATAGAATGATTGATGAGACAGATATTCATGGAACAGGCAATAATCATAATATAAATTCATCTACTCACGCAATCTCATTACATAATAGTGATAATTGTCATCAATATCGTAAGATTCGATTTAATGAACTAACGTTAAGTATAGACACACATGACAACTGTTGCATTTTACATGATGGCTCTATTTGTATCATTTTCAATATTATCATGGATATTAACTCCTATCGTTTAGCAGTCAAAAGATTTTCTCAGGTAGAGGATTTTTATGATATCGGTATGTTGTCTTCAGCTGTCCAAATATATAAATGTTCCACATTAAATAACGAAATATTTTATGTTCGTCTGGATGAAGTCTTTGCAAAATGTTATAGGATACTTTTTTGGAATTCGATGGAAGATAGTGAAGAAGAAGATTTAGAAATATCTACATATGTTGTCGCTGCTCTTATACATAATGAGAAGCAATAAAAGTTTTTCAATATTTTCAATAGCGCTCAAATTCAATGTCATGTAAATAGGTTTTAATAATTTATTAATATTCATGTATTATTAACGTATTTTACTTCCTTCATTTTGTAAAGTTTATTTAGTTTATGGCTTTTTAAAAAAAGATTGATGTTCAGAAAAAAAAGACTATCGCAACTTCATTTTGGCAAAAGTTGGTACTCGTAAATTCATGGAGAAAAGATTAAGGTAATATAATAAAAGAAATTAAAATAAAATAAACAATTATCGTATATAACTAATAAATTATAATTTTTAAGGAATTTTAGACCATGCGCACAAAGAAAGAAAAATATATTTTTTTTTAGGAATTAAATATATTAAATATAAGAAAAAGAGATCTCTTGGAATATTGTTTTTTTTCTTTTACTACATAATATTTTTTTCTAAAAATTAATATTTTTTATTATTAATATTTTCTCTATTATGCACAGGATTTTATTCATATTTTCTATTTTCTCTTTTGTGCGCAAATTATATACAGATTATTGTTATAAAATAATTAATATTGCAGCATATACAGGGTGTCCCATTTTAAAAATTCCACTAGATTATCTCTTTAAGAAAGCATTTAAGAAAAAAATGTTTCAAACAAAAGTTGTTTGGTTTGAAGGGGGACATAAGATGGTTCCATTGATTTGATCTTGAAGAGTCATTTGAAGATCACATGAAGGTCACCTTGAATTTCTTAAATGGAACATCCTATATATTTTTGGATATTCTTGTAGCTTATCTTGAGAGTTTTCCAAAATACTATAATTAAGTATTTTTTCATTAAGTACAGTTCTGGTGTACAGAAAACACATAATAGTTTTTTAAAAAAATATGTAATTTGCAGTTAACAATTACATATTTTTTCTTAAAAACAACTATGTTTTTTATTTACACTAATTGATTCCCCACATTGTTCTGTGCACAAAAGTATTAAGGTAAGATAATCGAAAAATGAATATTTTACTACATATTTTATGGTTTCCGTAAAATTAAGAAATTATTTCAAGCCTCATAACTCGAAAAGTATTTAATGAAGAAATACTTAATTATAGTGTTTTGGAAAGTTCTCGAGATAAACTATAAGAATATGCAAAAAGATATAAAATGTTTCCATTTAAGAAATTCAAGGTGACCTTTATGTGACCTTCAAATAATTTTCAATGTCAAACCAATGGCATCTTATGTCCTTCTTCGAATCAAATAACTTTTGTTTGAAACATTTTTTTCGTAAATGCTTTCCTAAAGAGATAATCCAGTGGAACTTTCAAAATAGGACACTCTGTATATTATTCTAAAGTAAAATGTACTTACAATGTTATATTGTTAGAGATAACAAATATGTTTAAAAACTGAAAGGAAAAACTTATAAAAGATTATATTTAAAGAATTGAGATTTTAGAAATACTAATTTTAAAAAAAGATTATCATTGATATCTGTAATATTAAAAATATGTAATATTATATACACTATTATGTTGATAAACATACCTTTTTGTTTCAGACTGAGCGGCCAAAGCGTGTCATCACGAAGCTACTGCGTTATCAAACGACATCTTCAGATGAAAAAGGTCCCAAAAATCCAAGGAAAAACTCTTGCAATCCATCAATAACGATGGAGATTGACGAAAATATCAACGAGGGACTTTAGAAGAAACTATACAGAAAAAAGACTAATCTTTCGCAATCATAACATTATTCTCAATATTCACAAATATCTAAAAGCACACCATCACCGTTACCACTATCACCACTATCACCATTACCACCACACATATATACACCATGCATTACATACACATTACACACCATATACATCACACATCACATATGCACCACATATCATATATGCACTATACACAACACATACACCGCAACACTATGTATACTCTACACACATCACATAAACACCATACACTACGCATACAGCACAAACCACATATATACCACACATGTATCAGTCTACGTACACAACACTGCCTACCACTTTACACACATTCTCTCATAATAATTATAATTCTAATAATTCATCTACACCTATTCTGACACATACACATATAGCTAAATCTGTTAATAGCATTAACATTACACATTTTCAGAGAAACTCATTTTCAGAGAAAAATATTTGTAATATAAGTATATGTATGTAGCGTACAAATAGTATTAAATATCAGTTGATATGTTCGCAGATCTATAAATTTTTTACAAAAAAGCTTAAATGACATCGAGACAGAATTGAAGTAAGTATATACATGTATATCATATGCATTACGAATTATTAAATGTATGACATACCTTTGCAATATTAATTTCATATTTTATTTACAGGAGGATGAATACCATACTTGAAAAAGTCTTAAAATCCATAAAAGATCATTCTTACACCCAATTTCTCCGACACAGTTACTTTAATTTCAATTTAACTATATCTCTGTCCTTTTCAGATAAGTGTGAGAAAAAGAGATATAGTTAACGAAGATATAGTTAAACTGATGTTAAAGTTAAAACGTGTCGAAAAAATAAGGCGTTTTTCATTCAATTTTACATGTTACATTATCTAATCAGTACTACCTTCTTTGTTTAGGCGAACTATTTATACTTTATAGGCGGCTTAATTTGAAGAAAGTAATAAATCTTTGCTTCAAGCGATCACGGCCTAATGATGTCTGTTAAGGGTATAACGATGCACCCATGCACCCCTGATCTCCAGCAGGCGATCGCTGGAAGCTGCCGCCCGGCATAAGAACCGCCGGGCAAGGGCAGGGCGCTGAGCGCCACATTTTTTAAACATTAACGAACAAGCCGTACGTTTGAGCTTCGAAATAACGAAGCGCGCCGAAGACGGCCGACGAAACCCGAACGATCGGGTTAAGTCCCCTCGCGCCCGGTTCCACCGCGCGCCACGAACGGAGCCGTCACGTTTTGCGGCCGCTCGACGGGGGTAATGTAGTTTTACGCCGGCGCGGGCTAATTAGTCCCGTATAAAAAGGGCCTGTCGAGCGAAGAAAAGTTACTCTTTTCCGAGTTTCTCCAGCGCACAAGTCGCCAGAGCAAACTCAAATAAGACGCCAAAAGCAGCGAAATCAGCGGTGGGGAGTACCCCGTCACACCTGGGAATTCTCAGGATTCGCGAAGATAGGCGCAATCCTTTCTAAAAGTGCATCCAGAAATTGGGGCGTTCCCCGATCTCTCCGGGAGTTCCCGGCAGACGCACGAATCCAGCTTCCGTCACCTGTCCGACCAGTGCATCCGGAGGTAGAGAGGAGAGCTACCCCCGGCGGGACGTTCTCGCTGGCACGGTCTTCCCGAAGGGAAATCCCGTCGTTTCATTTCCACGAAAATACGCGGTTTTACGAGCAATCTCGCATCGTACGAAAAAGCGGTCGAAAAACGCCGGCACGCGTCGTGACGTCACGCATCCATCGACCGAAACAGCTGATCGATTTAAACTCGTTATTACTCGCGAACGCTGCATTGCATCGGCACCCGGTCTTCACGACCCGCTGCGCAAACTCGTGGTGCATCCGACCGTGCAACATCAAGCATAAGCATCGATTGCAACCACGCTAAAACACGTTGCAATTATTAGCGCATTTCCGACACGAGCCGCGAGCCCACGAACGAACGCCCGCGGCATATCTCGAACGCGTCGAGTTCTTGTGATATCAACACGAACGCAATTGTATATATGCGCCGAGTTTCTTTTGCGATAATTACTCGCACACGCACGCAACTGTACCTGTACAAACTCTATTTTTTTTAAATATATTTTCTTTTGTTATTTTATTAACCGAACCCCGCGTTACACTTATTTCGACGCCTGCCTAATCGAACCCGATCACCACGACTGCCGTTATCCGCGGAAATAAGCCCGTTACAAGGGAATCCTAAAGCGACGGGCGAACTCCGACGGATTAGCGCCCCCATCTAAATGTAACTAAAAATGTCGACAATATCGATAATATCGACATTTTTAGATACGCTATTACCGACATTATTATTTGAAGCATGCATAATATAATAGAAAATGTAATCTTTTGCATTGCGTTAAATATATTGAAATGAGATAATATCATATTTTTATTGATTTACATATACATGCATATATATAATATATTATATTTCATACATGTTTAAAAAAAAATATATATATATATATATATATATATATATTAAATATGTTATATATTATATATATGTAAATATATTATATATATAATTGTTGTATACGTAAATGATATGAAAATTATATAATTTGTTGTGCCGGGCGCGGCACGGGGTGTGGGGTAGCCGGGTATCGTAACCAAAACCTTCAGCCGTTTTAGTCTACAACGTTTTTATTGTAAAATCCTTTACATAAATAGATTATCTTTCTTGTTTTTAGTCGGTTTCTTTCGAGCCCTCTCTTCGTCGTCCTTTCCTGAATCGCTTCGTTCTTAGCTTTTTAGAGTGTTTAGTATCTTCGTCGGGTGATTCGTCGTATAGTATAGCGGTTAGCCCTTGGTCTCGCACTAGTTGATTGATTTATAATTAACGACTGTCCGCCGCGGATTCGCGGTGGACGGCTTTTATTTCCTCGGTTTCGGGGGTGTTTTGGAGGAGATCGCCTAGCGACATGACCATGTATGGTCATGGGGGTTCTTCGGGTCCAAAGTCCAAATGCAAGCGAAGGAGGTTCAAAGTCGAATCCCTTCGTTAGCGTCTTTCGCGTTTCCGGCGAGCGTTCTCGCGCGTGGTTTGCTGAGATGGCGGTTTTGCACGGTTTGCGAATGTTCTATTATATATTCTATTATAATGACATAATAAGTTATAGTCTTTCGGACTATAACAAATTATAATATAAATTTACAAACATTTACATTACATTATATATTTATCTCATCGCAAATATGAATAGAATAATAAATTTATTCATTTCTTCAATTTACAATTTCTGAATATAGAGTAGGCCAATTTTTATAAGATGCAATATACCTTTTTTGTTTCTCCAATTTTAATTAATGAAGATAATCTTTACATTGAGATTTTTTTAGATCGCCTCTGGGATAAATATTTTTTAATTACCACAGCGATCATGCAAACTGTATCTGATATAAAATATTTTTAAAAACCAGCACACGAATAGATCGTTTCTGGGATAAATATTTTTTAATTATCACAGTGCTCATGCAAATTGCATCTGGTATAAAATATTTCTAAAAACCAGCACACGAATAGATCGCCTCTGGGACAAATGTTTTTTTAATTACCATAGCGCTCATGCAACCGCGTCTGGTATAAAATATTTTTAAAAACCAGCACACGAATAGATCGTTTCTGGGATAAATATTTTTTAATTATCACAGTGCTCATGTAAATCGCATCCGGTATAAAATATTTTTAAAAACCAGCACACGAATAGATCGCCTCTGAAACAAATGTTTTTTAATTACCATAGCGTTCATGCAACCGCGTCTGGTATAAAATATTTTTAAAAATCAGCACACGAATAGATCGTTTCTGGGATAAATATTTTTTAATTATCACAGTGCTCATGCAAATCGCATCTGGTATAAAATATTTTTAAAAACCAGCACACGAATAGATCGCCCCTGGGACAAACGTTTTTTAATTACCATAGCGCTCATGCAACCGCGTCTGGTATAAAATATTTTTAAAAACCAGCACACGAATAGAACGCTTCTGGAACAAATATTTTTTAATTACCATAGCGCTCATGCAAACCGCATCTGGTATAAAATATTTTTAAAAACCTACACACGAATACATCGCCTCTGAGACAAATACTTTTAAAAGCAGCTAGCTCATGAATAAATCGTCTCTGGCATTAACTACTATATATATATGTATATATATATATATATTGTGACGTGGCCGTCCCGTCGCGTCTATCCGCCCCGGCAATCTTGACGGGGCGCGAGCCGAGTGGCCGCGCCAAAGGTTGAGAGAGAGAGAGAGCTACCGAATTCCCCGGAGAGAGAAGAGCGAATGAGTATAATTGCGTGTAGTATTAATTCTTTTTGTTTTCTTCCATCCTTTATTTTGTATCGAGTCGGCTTGAGGCGCCTCACCATCGAGCACCGAAGAACAGGGGAGAACATCATCGCCTCCCCGCGACCGCTAAGAACGACAGCCAAGGGAAACTCATAAGAGCGGAGGATCCTGTCCCGGAAAGCCCGGCATCATAGTTCCGGACCGGGGAGAGCCGCATAGCCTCCCCTCGACAGCCGGGAACGACAGCCGCTGCGACAGCCATCCTCCTGGAGAGGATGCGTGCGGGAAGGACCTCACCCGGGCCATATAAGGGCCCGCAGCGACGTTCAAGTTTGGCGCTATTGCGCGCGGGGCGCGAAAATGCCTCGCGTGGCGCGCGAGGCGCCAGGACCTCGCGCGTGTCGGCCGCTAATTGGCCGGGGGTCCGCGCATCCCCCTGCGCGGCCAACGACCCCGCTATCGACCCTGGATCGCGAGATCCAGGGCTCACTCTGTCGCAGCCACTCGCCTAAACCAGTCGCGAACTAATTTTTTGGTGTGAGCTCGTGAGACGGACAAGAACTTGGAGGACAAGGCCGAGGATCATCCCCACAGCAGGAGGAGCTCCGTCGGTGAGGTTGCCCACGAATTACTGTACTCCGCGAGCGTGATCGTGTCCGCTCGCCGGCCGTTCTGTCGCCGTCGCCATTACGGCTTATCGCGACCGCTCGAGCCTTCTGCCGAGTCGGTCGATTTTGTGTATTTCGGGCGACTGGAGACAAGCGACCGAGGAAGCGCGGACACTGGCGACGGAAGTGCGTATCGTAGGGTAATTCTCGTCTCTCTCCGGGTATCAGGGTGCGTAATACGCGTAGCATCCGACCAGCGGGTATCGACCGCGTGCGTCGTAAATCGCGAGAAATGCGTAGTTCGTACGGGCTGTCGTTTGGTTGTCGAAGCCGCGTCTCGCACCTCTGAAATATGTCTCAGAGCGAGTCTGTGGAAGTAATTATTCGTGATTAATGAGTCTTCGTGTATTTTAATCGTTCGTGAATCTGGCGCGAACCTGAGTATTATTGTCGCGTCTATTGTGTGCGTGTGAGTTATTCGTCTCGCAAGAAGGAACGTAATTCCTCGAAATTGTCGCGGTGTGCGGGTATCGCACGATTCTAAGTATTGAGATCTGAGATCAGGAAATCCCTGGCGAATATCGCGGCTATCGAAGGAGGCGCGGTGCGGGACTGTCGCCCGGCCTTCCTTATTTCCTTAGTGTCTTAAGACGAGAAGCTAATTACTTCTCACGCTGTCGAAGGTATCGGGGGTGTGACACGACATTGTCGCATCGCCCCGATTGCCAGAAAGAGTTGAGTTGCGAGCGTCGCAGCAAAAGGCGGAAAAATCTCCGACCGCCGCCGGCTAACGAACTTCGCCATCGTCCGCCCATCGTGTGCGAGATCTCTCCTCGCGGAATTCATATGTTTTCGCTTATTGCGTAACTAGTCGGCCGTGTTATTTCTGGGTTGTCGACTTCGAGTACGCTCGGAGGAAATTGCGAGATACGCAGCTAATTATTAAGATCTCCGCGAGGCTGTCGAAGCTGTGAATTATAGGCCGGTATGATCGCTCTCTCTCTCTCTCTCGCGTAAGATACGACCGTTACTGAGAATTCGAATTATCAAATTCAGTTACATCAATTATTGTTCTCCGGAGCTTCGACTTTAGGAAGCCGCCGTAACAGACGTTCTTTGTTAGACCGACCGAGAATATCGCGCGATTTTCGAGCGTTTCGAGAATCATTGTCCGTTCATGTCTAGTACGTTATTTCTGTTTTCATTCTGTAGCGATTTTTACTTCTTTTTGTTAATCACTTTTCTGATTATCTACGTTCTTAATAAACCTGTTATTTTCTTATTTATTAAATCTCGCGTTCTTTATTTGACTGGCGATCGTCCGTAATTTCTGTGTTCGTCTTTGTCTGTTAATTTAGTAAGCTCGCTCAATCAATTCACTTTTTCTTGCAAACCCCGCCCCTCTACCGTTAGGCGAGCTAGCCAGCCCGTGGCGAAGCGGGCTGTCGTATTCTTTCGCGTTTTTCGAAGAATTCGTGAAACTGGTACGTGAGAGACCGTACTTGGCGCCCAGTTCTGAGGTAACGAGACGGCCTTCGCTCCGCCGCGGCTCGCGCGCGGACAACCTCCATCCCTGTCCCGCCGATCGCGAGTACATAAAACCCTTGTGTTTTGACGGCGCTTCCGCTCCCCCGCGAGAATCAAAATTTAGAATTGAAAAAGCGTCGCAATATATATATATATATATATAAATATTGTTATAGCCTTGCAGACTATAACCTATTTAAATATTAGTACCTATATATAATTAAATTAAGTGTCAGCATGAAATATTGTTGAGAAATGCGGCAGCCTGATAGAATCGCTGCCTCAGCAATCCAAGCGTAAGAACGTTCACCCGGAAGCGCGAAAACGCTAACGAAGGAATTCAACTTTGAACTCCCTTCGTTAGCACTTGGACTTTGGATGGCCCGGAAAAACCTCCATGACCATACATGGTCATGTCGCCGGGCGATCCCCACCAAAAATCCCCGAAATTAAGGGAATAAAAGCCGTCCACCGCGGATCCGCGGCGGACAGTCATAAACAGTGAATCTATAGTCAGAATAGTGCGCGAGGACTAACCGTTGATAAGACATAGTGCGAATCCGAGGGCTAGCCGCCAAACCGAGCTACGAAGGGTACCCCGACATAATAACTAATCACGAAAGGATCCAGGAAAGGACGACATTAAGGCTTGAGAAAACCGACTAAAGATAAGGGATAAATAAGTATATTCTGTGTAATAAATTTCTATTGCTAAACAATTGGAGCGATTATTTTCCTCTCCCGGCTACCCCACACCCTGTGCCGCGCCGGGCACAACATTTTTGGTGGCAGCGGTGGGATAGCCGAGGTCCAGGACTGTAGAAAAGCTCCTGAAGGAAAAAACTCCTTAACTCCTGCAACAGAAAAGAAAACACAGAATTAATAAATCAAATGAAGCCACTGCTAAACTAAAGCGGATAGACTTAAACACGGCAACACGTAACATATACGGATGACAGTGATAAAAAAAAAATCATGGCCAAGCAGCTGAAAGGAAACACCAGCGCCCAAGGACCAGCGTCGATCCACGGTCAAGGCAACGCAATGCGGACGGACAACGCATCGCCGACGAACAACGCACCAACGCGAGACAACAACGATCCAGCAGCGTCAGCAGTCGAGTGACCCGAATAGCAACCCGATACGCGACCATGCGAGCCGTTGTACTACTAATGTAAGTCAAAATTTACAATTAAATGTCGGAGCCAACAAAGCGAGTTAGGTTTCACCCGCGATTTCTAAGCGAGCCAACGCGATTAGAGAATAGGTCAGGACTTGTACTACTGATACAAGTAGCGGAAGAAGCTGTCCGCGACATACGAGATAGCGTGCGAAAAAATTTTAAAAATTATTATCCGAGTTCTGAGTCACCCGAAGCGCGTAATATTGATACTTCCGAACAAAACGGATCACGCGCTAATCAAGTAACAATCAGAAGAAATTATTCGCCATTATCCGTCGACCTTAGTATTCTAAATCCGGGAAGAAATATGAACCACGAAGCTGTTGAAAGAGAAATCGAGCGCATGCGAGCGCAACAAGCCGAACAAGGTGCCGCCGCGACCCATGAGGATGCCGGCGTCCACCCGGCCGAGGGCACAAGTAATATCTTGTTAGCCGAACTTATCCAAAACTTTCGCGAAATGCAGGTAGAAATAATAAACCTACGCGAACAAATGCACAATATGCTTACTAATCGAGGAAATATAAATGAAACACGAGTAAATTCAGACGACGTCCCCCTCGATATAACATACGGCCGCACTGAAAGAGATATAAGAAATAGGCGTAGCGCCGCTCCGCACTACTTACCATTAAAAGAAGCGCGAATAATGATTCCCGAGTTTGACGGAACATCGCGACATAAATTACAAGAATTTCTGAACGCTTGTACATACGCGGTACAAAACATTAATCCCGCGGATGAAGAGTCATTGATGCAAGCAATTCTGTATACTAAGCTAAAAGGAAAAGCTATGCAAGATTTTGAAACGCGAGACGTACAAACCTTCGAAGAATTGAAGCAACAACTCGAAGCTTGCTATCAGGCGAAACAAAACACGACGCACTTACAGATCGAGTTCAACTCTTTGAAACAAAAATCAAGTGAAAGTGCTTACGCTTTCGGACAGCGTGTCGATTTAATAGCCATGAAATTATACGAATCCCCATGGTGGAAGGAGAGGAACGATCCTCTACCTTTAAAAGGGCAATTCAAGAAACGATTAAAAAACAAGCTTTAATAAATTATCAAATTGGACTGCGAGAAGAATTAAAGACTCTCGTACGTTCACAAAGGTATACCACGCTCCAGGAAGCTATAAACGGCGCGAGCATGGAAGAAAAACTTATTGGACCAACAGGCACCCGAGCTTATGGTTTCGCAAATAAAAATAAAAATGACAATAAACCAACGCGAGCAAATAGAGATCCAAATATTCAATGCTTTAAATGCGGAAAAAATGGACATTACGGACGCGACTGTCGAAACAGCAAATTTACGTTACCAAAACCAGAAAAAAATTCGCGAGTAAATACCGTGAATAAATTTTGCAAGCATTGTAAAAAGTCAGGACACACCCGTGAGGAATGTTGGAATTTGAACGGACATCCTAAAGTAAATAACACTAAAAACCGTGATTCCAAGCCAATTAATAAAATAAAGCATAAAGAAAGCATGCGTGAGCAAAAAACTCCGCATAGACAGAGAAAAAAGAGCACTGACTCCTCAAGCGATAGCGAAGGAGAAGAGGAAGCGAGAAAAAAACAACCGCGACCTGCCTCAGAATATCGCATAACACATGTTAAAAATACGCACACGTCAGCCAAAGATGAGCTGCTGCAAGTATCATTACCGATCCGTGAAGCGAAGGGTGAAACGATAAACATGCTGTACGATTCCGGATCAACAATTTCTCTAATTAAATTAAAAAATTTGAAGGACGATACACCTATATATGAAAAGAAAATTGCGCTCACAGGAATCAGGACATAGGATATATACACTAGGGAAGATGTACGCGACAATTATAATCAACAAACGTGTCATCAAGCATGCATTTTATGTCGTAAAGGATGACATAGCAATAGAGCATGAAGGAATTTTAGGAATAGATTTTCTTAAAAAACAAACGGCAACCTGCGATTATAAACGAAATCAAATAAAAATAAAGGATAGCATATTAAAATTGCATCCATGCAGAAAAATAACTCTGAAACCACGTAGCAAAACAATTATCAAAGCAGCTGTAAACCAGAATCAAATAGGAATAGTCCGTACAAGCGAAACAGCGCCAGGAGTATATATCGGAAGCTGCCTGGTAGAACCAAACAATTTTGCATGTCCTGTAAGTATAATGAACACAACGGACAATACCATTGGATTGGCAACCCCCATAGTTACACTGGAGGACATGGAGGAAAATATAAAAGAGATAAACACCATAGAGACGGGAAGAAAAATGAAAAATGCTATATCCCGTAAGCAGCAAATTTGACAGTTATTGAGAACGCAGCATCTAAACGCAGAAGAGAGGCAGACACTCTTTAAAATCTGCAAGGAATACAGTGACGTTTTCCACTTAGAGGGAGAACCACTGACATGCACCGCGACGGTAGAGCATGAAATAAACACACGTGCTGATACCGCACCGGTGAACGTGAGACCATATCGCTTGCCAGAAAAACATAAGACAGAGGTCAATCAGCAAATAAATGAAATGTTGAAAAATGAAATCATTCGGACTAGCACAAGTCAATGGAATGCACCACTGCTAGTAGTACCGAAAAAGATGGACGCATCTGGAAAACCGAAACTCCGAGTGGTAATAGATTTCCGGAAGCTAAATGAGCTAACGATAGGCGATTCATTTCCTTTACCAAACATAACTGACATTCTGGATCAGCTAGGAAATGCGAAATATTTTACTACATTAGATTTAGCATCGGGATATCATCAAATTCCGATGACTGAACGAGATAAAATGAAAACAGCTTTTTCCACTCCCTACGGTCATTACGAATTTAATCGAATGCCGTTCGGATTAAAAAATGCGCCAGCAACATTTCAAAGATTAATGAATTCCGTCCTAACAGGAATACAAGGACTCAGATGCTTAGTTTATCTTGACGATATCGTGATATACGGACCGAGTCTAAACGATCATAACAAGCGACTTAAAGAAGTGCTGCAACGAGTGCGAAAATTTAATTTAAAGCTACAGCCAGATAAATGCGAATTTTTTCGCAAAGAAGTAATTTACTTGGGACATATTATTTCTGAAAACGGAATAGCTCCAGACCCTTCGAAATTAACAGCAATAAGAGAATTTCCGACGCCGAAAAAAATCAAGGATATTCAATCCTTTATAGGACTAGCAGGATACTATAGGAAATTTATTGAAAATTTCTCGCGAATCGCTAAGCCACTCACAAAATTAACAAAAAAGACAGAGAAATTCGAGTGGACAATGGAACAGCAAGCAGCATTCGAAACATTAAAAGAAAAATTGATGACTGCACCAGTGCTGAAATATCCTGATTTTGCGGAAGAATTCATTGTGACCACCGATGCATCCGACTATGCGATCGGAGCAGTGTTATCACAAGGAGAAGTGGGCAACGACCGACCGATTGCTTACGCCAGCAGAATACTGGCAAAGGCGGAACAAAATTATAATACTACAAAAAAGGAATTATTAGCAATCGTATGAGCTGTTAAACATTTTAGACCATACGTATATGGAACGAAGTTTAAAATTGTAATCGATAAACCATTAATATGGTTATTTAATGTAAACGACCCCGGATCTAGATTGATCCGATGGAGATTGAAACTTGAAGAATATGATTATGAAATAATCCATAAAGCCGGACGAGCGAACGCAAACGCCGACGCGCTAAGTCGCAACGCGATACCCAGAACATCCATAGAAAAGGATGAAGAAATTCTGAAGATAGAAGAGGAAGAAGAAGAAGGAAATACTGATAATATAAAAATATATACAGAGGAAGAGAAGCAACAAATATTATCAGAATATCATGATGCACCTGTAGGAGGGCATCAGGGAATCGAACGAACAATTAAAAGAATCCGATTAAAACACAATTGGAAAGGTTTAACGAAAGATGTTGAACAATACATCGCAAAATGCGAATCTTGTCAAAAGAATAAATTATCGAGGAAAAACAAAGTCCCTTTAATAATTACTGACACGCCAAGTAAACCATTCGAAAAATGCGCATTAGATATAGTCGGACTATTAACCGTCACTAACAATGGAAATAAATATTTATTGACTTTCCAAGACAATTTAACTAAATTTAGTAAGGCAATTCCGATTCCGAACCAAGAAGCAAACACTATTAGTAAAGAATTTGTTACAAAAATAATACTCGAGCACGGGATACCGGAAAAAATTTTAACAGATCAAGGAACGAATTTCCTTAGCGAAATATTTAAGAATACTTGTAAACTATTGAAAATAAATAAAATACAAACAACCGCGTATCACCCGGAAAGTAACGGCGCGTTAGAACGATCGCATCGAACATTAACAGAGTATCTAAGACATTATATAAATGAGGACCAAACTGATTGGGACGAATGGATACCGTTCGCAATGTTCACATACAACACAACGCCGCACACCGCCACAGGGTATACACCTTTCGAGTTAATATACGGACATCAAGCAGAAATTCCGACAGCGTTAACTAAACCGCCTAAACCGACGTACAATTACGATGATTACGCGCAAGAATTGAAAGAAAGACTACGTGCAACTAATCAGCTTGCGAAAGAACATTTAAAAGAAGAAAAATTTAAAGCAAAAAAGCAGTATGATAAAAATACAAGGGAAGCACATTTTAAGATAGGCGACAAAGTATTGATTTACGAAACTCTGCGACGAGGAAGATCAAAGAAATTAGAATCGTTATGGACTGGGCCATATACGATCTTAGAGAAAAATTCGGACGTGAATTACACCGTAAAAAAAGGAAGAAAAACCGTGCGCATGCACATAAATAAATTAAAATTATTTATAGAAAATTAATAAAACTTACCGAGAAGGAGGCTGCAGCACACCGCTACGGCCTGTGCGGCGCTCACAGGCCAGCCGCCAAAAACTGCGACGGTCCAGCTGCCGCTGGAAACGTAAACGGGCCCACAGCCAGGAAGCCCAGGAAGATCCATCGGTTCACAGGGCACCTTCAAACGGACCTGTCGAGTGCCGGTGGATAAATCCACTCGCACCGACAAACCATATGGTCCCCGTGAATATACACGGTCACACGCCCGACCGAAGGGCTCGGGAAGTAACACTCTTGCATCAGCAGGCACTCGCAACGTCAGTCCGATAAACTCTAACAGACACTCCTCGTTAATAAACTTTTCCAAAATCGTACACATGATAAGAAAACAGGAGAGAAGCAAAAAATAACCTTTCACGTTGGGATATAACAAGAAAGTGACAGCAAAGAATAAGCTAACCACGGAGTTAGTCAAGAAAAGTAATAGATAAGAAAGAAGAAAACGCAAGGAAGACATAATATAATACCTAAAATATATAATTACAGAATACTGACGCTGGGAATCAACCCCGTCCGTACCAAGAAAGACGAAACCCGTCTTCCGTTCGAAATGGCGGAATTTGATAACACTCCAGGAATATATTATGAAAAAATTGGAAACCTGCATCAAACCAACCGAATGTGGAAGCTAGTTATTAAATTAGATATAACTGAACTAAATGATAGAACATGGCAAGTAAACCAACATCGAACAAACAAGCAAAATGTACACCGAGGCCAATTTCGAAAGAAGCATCCAACGAACTTGCGAGAATCTTAAAAAAATAATTAATAATGATGCTAATACCTTAGCTAAAATAATAAAATTGATAAATACTTTATATAAGGCTCGAACGAATAAACGTAGAGGTCTAATCGACGGAATAGGTTCAATAACGAAAACTTTATTCGGAATTATGGATGCGAACGATAGAAAATTAATAAACGAACAGATACAGTTGTTACAAAATAATCAGCAAACATTGGAACACGCAACGAAAAATCAAATCAAAGTCCTGAACACCACTATAATTCATTTAAATAAATTAGAGAATATATTAGATTATAACGGTAAATTAATGAACCAATACACTACGCGGGAGGAAATAGACGAACATTTCACCATAATCATAGCAATGATTAACGATTTAATTAGGGATGCAAAAGACATTTTAGAATATCTTACATATGTACGTAAGGGCACAATACATCCTTTGTTAACGCCGATAAATGAAATTATTCTACATTTAAAAGAAGCGATAGTACAGTTACCGCAAGGAGCATATTTTCCTTTTCAAATAAAAAACGACGAATGGCTAACGATCGAAAATTATATAAAAGTAAGCGCGTATTGCGAGAAAACAAGCATATACACAATCTTAAAATTTCCATTAATTACACAACCAATATTTGACATCTTAAATGTAATTTCGTTACCGACAGCTAACTACGAAAATAATTTTATACATACGGAAGTAGCTAATAAGTTGATTGCTGTAAATAAAGAAACACATACCTATCTAATTCTAAAAAAAACAAGATTTAAACGAGTGTACAAATAATAATAATTTGTATATATGCGAAAGGAATCAACCGATCTATCATGTTAACGAAAATACACCGTGCGAAGCGAAAATTTATGTACAAGGACAAAACTATCGAAATCAATGTAATAACGATCAAAGAAATTAACGACACACAAAATCGCGATTACGAATTTAAAAAAATTATAAATAATCTATTAGAATTAAAAGGGCTAAGTAAAAAACTAGAAGAAATTAATGACAACTTAAATAATAACGACAGTAACTTTTTCAAACAAAAGCAGTTCATTTATACAACAGCCTTTAGTGGAATAACTATTTTAATAATTATAGCATTAGTAGCATGGATAATTATCCAACATAGAAAAAGAAAACCTAAACAATCAGCTGTTATTACCTTAGTAGACGAAATTGACAAATCGTATAGAATGCCTAAACCAATATTGAAAAGAAATAGAAGCACACGGTTTTAAAAACAAAAAGGGTATAAGCTAGATATAAGAAACGATTGTAATCAACATTGTAAAACGGGAAAAAACATTATATTATATTCAATTTGTATTATAGAAAAACTTCGTTAAACCTCCGTTTTTCTTTTTTAACGGGAGAGGGATGTTATAGCCTTGCAGACTATAACCTATTTAAATATTAGTACCTATATATAATTAAATTAAGCGTCAGCATGAAATATTGTTGAGAAATGCGGCAGCCTGATAGAATCGCTGCCTCAACAATCCAAGCGTAAGAACGTTCACCCGGAAGCGCGAAAACGCTAACGAAGGAATTCAACTTTGAACTCCCTTCGTTAGCACTTGGACTTTGGACGACCCGGAAAAACCTCCATGACCATACATGGTCATGTCGCCGGGCGATCCCCTCCAAAAATCCCCGAAATTAAGGGAATAAAAGCCGTCCACCGCGGATCCGCAGCGGACAGTCATAAACAGTGAATCTATAGTCAGAATAGTGCGCGAAGACTAACCATTGATAAGACATAGTGCGAATCCGAGGGCTAGCCGCCAAACCGAGCTACGAAGCCCCCGACATAATAACTAATCACGAAAGGATCCAGGAAAGGACGACATTAAGGCTTGAGAAAACCGACTAAAGATAAGGGATAAATAAGTATATTCTGTGTAATAAATTTCTATTGCTAAACAATTGGAGCGATTATTTTCCTCTCCCGGCTACCCCACACCCTGTGCCGCGCCGGGCACAACAATATATATATATATATATATATATATATATATATATATATATATACAGGGTGTCAATTAAGTCCCGGGACGGCTGAATATTTTCTCATGTAAGGTATTTTTGAAAAAGGTCAAGGTCATTTCTGAAGTAATTTTCAACGAGGAATTCAACGGTGACCTTCAATTTGACCTTGAGCTTGACCTTCAAGGTTATTTGAAGGTCAAAGTGTTTTTTTTAAATAGGAACCCCTATTTTTGATTGTATATTCTTATAGCTGACCTCGAGAGCTTTCCAAAACACTATAATAAAATATTTTTCCCTCAAGCATTTATCGAGTTATGATGCTTCAAATCATTTCTTAATTTTACATAAACCGTAAAATATCTTGTAAAATATTCACTTTTCGATTATTTTACCTTAATACTTTTATGTACAAAATAATGAGAGGAATCAATTGGTTTAAAGAAAACATACAGTTGTTTTTAAGAAAAAATATGGAATTGTTAATTGCAAATTACATATTTTTTCTTAAAAACAACTATATGTTTTCTTTACGCCAATTGATTCCTCTCATTATTTTGTACATAAAAGTATTAAGGTAAAATAATCGAAAAGTGAATATTTTACAAGATATTTTACGGTTTATGTAAAATTAAGAAATGATTTGAAGCATCATAACTCGATAAATGCTTGAGGGAAAAATATTTTATTATAGTGTTTTGGAAAGCTCTCGAGGTCAGCTATAAGAATATACAATCAAAAATAGGGGTTCCTATTTAAAAAAAACACTTTGACCTTCAAATAACCTTGAAGGTCAAGCTCAAGGTCAAATTGAAGGTCACCGTTGAATTCCTCGTTGAAAATTACTTCAGAAATGACCTTGACCTTTTTCAAAAATACCTTACATGAGAAAATATTCAGCCGTCCCGGGACTTAATTGACACCCTGTATATATATATATATATATATATATATATATATATATATATAGAGTATGTAATCTTTGACCATAGAGAGACAAGCGTTTGGCATTATACTTACACATCATTATATGAGCACTGTATCTAAAATAAATAAATATGCACTATATATGTTACGCTCGCGGCGAGGACTTCGATCGAAAGCGCGCACTTATGAATCGGCCGCTCGCGAGACGCGCGAAATAAATAAGCACTTTTAGAGAAGCAAGGAACATTAATACACAACACAGAACACAAACAATAACGTAAATAACACGGAATAATAACACAAATAGCACAACGGATCAGCTCGGGAAAAAAACGTGTCCGCACAGCTAGACAGCTGGGACCAGACTCAAATGACAGGCGCTGCTGTCAACAACCTCTTGCTGTCAACAACGGGCTTCTTCTTTTCTCAAACAGGACTCGATCACGACTCGAACCAGGGACGTAACAATATATATATATATATATATATATATATATATATATATATATATATAATACTTTCATTATAACCGACACGTTATAACGCGTTGTAATTTGTAACGGTCGAGGATCGAGGAACATCGAGAAACATCGAGCTGTACTTTATGCGAAATAATTTGCTGTTGCCAGCGTATCCATTCTGGCATCACTGCTCAGTAAATATATATATTACAGCCGCCGCGCAATCTGATTCCGCAATACTATAGAAAATAAAATTTTTATATTTTGCATTTTTTCGATTTGAAAATAATTGCAATGAATTAATGAAATTTTTGCGATTAAAACGACACCAAACATGACATAAATCGGATCATTTTTAATTAAATTAATTATTAAATTTTAATTATATATTTTATTAAAAATGATTCGATTTATGCCGTGTTTGGTGTCATTTTAATCACAAAAATCTTATTAATTCGTTGTAATTATTTTCAAACCGAAAAAGAGCGAAATAAAAATTTTAATTTTTGCGTTATTTAAATCCCTAACAGTTGTTATAGATAAGGAAAGGTCTCCGATTCGAAGCAAGAGCGAGAAGGAGTAAGGAGCAAGCGAGATGACGAGACATCAAGAGTTCCGAAGTCTCGCTCGCCAGGCTCACTTTTTCTTATCTTCGTATGTATACATGTCAATTTATAATGGAAAATAAAATTTTTTCATTTCGCATTTCTTCGATTTGAAAATAATTGCAATAGATTAATGACGATTTTGCGATTAAAATGACAACAAACATGACATAAATCGGGTCATTTTTAATTAAATTAATTATAAAATTTTAATTATGTATTTCATTAAAAATGACCCGATTTATGTCATGTTTGGTGTCATTTTAATCGCAAAATCGTCATTAATCTATTGCAATTTTTTTCAAGTCGAAGAAATACGAAATAAAAAAATTTTATTTTCCATTATAAATTGACATGTATACATACGAAGATAAGAAAAAGTGAGCCTGGCGAGCGAGACTTCGGAACTCTTTGATGTCTCATCATCTCGCTTGCTCCTTATTCCTTCTTGCTCTCGTTTCGAATCAGAGGCCTTTCCTTATCTATAACAACTGTTCCGGATTTAAATATCATAAAAATTAAAATTTTTATTTCGCTCTTTTCCGATTTGAAAATAATTGCAATGAATTGATGAGATTATTGCGGTTAAAATGACACCAAACACACAAATCGAGTGATAACATAAATCAAGTGATTTTTAATAAAATACATAATTAAAATTTTGTAATTAATTTAATTAAAAATGACCCTATTTATGTCATGTTAGGTGTCATTTTAATCGCAAAATCGTCATTAATCTATTGCAATTATTTTTAAATCGAAGAAATGCGAAATGAAAAATACGAGGGAGTGCAATCATGAGTATACGTATAAACTTATCACAGGCATGAAAGAGAGAATACGATTTTATCTGTCCTTGTCGATAAAAGTTTTGATGACAGTGCCATCTATCATGCTATTCGTCAACTAATTTTGTTTGATTTTACTCTTATGATATCGATACTGTATATGCACGCAAGTACACTAAACAGTTCGATCATAAATCTTTTTATATAAGCTTCTAAAATCACTTTTTTTACTTCTGTATTATTCTTTCATGTTATCCCAACTGCGAGCGCTGTGTCTATAACACAGACGAACTGCAAAACTTATATATTAAAAATTGTAAATAATTTAATATCGCTAGTCGAATAATCAAAGGATCATTGAAAAATTGTAGTCGATGCGTCCGTGTGAGACTTCGTCAAGAAACATAACCAGAGCAAAAACGATACTAAGTGACCTTTATAATTTTGTCGTAAATATTATTTAAATTATCTGTGTCTTTCTGTAGTTTGATTAGATTATTAAATCTCTTGATAAAGAACATCTCAGCTATCTCTCTTTTACGAACGTACTTTTCATTGTGCAAGTTATTAGTTTTCGACCAATCAAAATCGTGTCCGGATTCCAATCTGTGTTTGCTAATAACGGAGTAATTAGACTCATGTAACTTTATATTGTTACAATGTTCTTTCACTTGGGTCCGCAAATGTCTTTTTGTTTGCCCAATGTATGATAGATTGCAATCATTACAATTTAATTTGTATACAACACTTGTCTTCTCATTGTTATGTAAGCTGTCTTTATCACATCTAATTAAGTTATTTAGTTTTTTTGTTACTTTGTAAACGACGTTGAAACCACTGTTTCGTAGAAGACGGTAGAGATCTTGACTCGTATTCTCTATGTATGGTATAGTGATAAAATGAGTTTTATCTGGATGAGTAGACTTGGCGTCATCAGTATTATTGCGGTCGCGGTTGTTTAAAAAACTGATTCTTTTTCGAATGAGTCTATGAATAATGTGTTCAGGAAAACAATTATTAACTAACGTATCATATATTAACTTAATATTCTCTTGTTTAAAGCAGTCGTCAGATAGTAAAATGGCATGGTCAACTAAATTATAAATAGTATTAATTTTATATTTTAACGGGTGATTCGAGTAAAAATCAATATATCTACCGGACCATGTAGGTTTCCTAAATCAATTGGTGATAAGTTTTGTTCCCAACCGAATGATTTTTATATTGAGAAAACTAATCGAAGAATCAATTTCTTTCTCGTATGTGAATCTTAAACGTTCGTGATAGTTATTAAAAATGGTTAAAATATCGTCAACTTTTGTGCGTGGTACAATTGTAAAAACATCGTCTACATATCTGTAATACATGGGAACGGCAAAATTCAGTGAGTTTAAACATTGTGTCTCCAGATAGGACCACAACCATATGGTCGAAACGTCGTACTAATAAACTCAATTTTTTGGCTAGTTTGGTTGACTACAATTTTTCAATGATCCTTTGATTATTCGACTAGCGATATTAAATTATTTGCAATTTTTAATTTTGCTCCTGGACCTAATTATGGAGCTGATTCGTACTGATGACTTTTTCCAACACGTTTCTCAATGGTATGATGACAACTGCACAACGCTTTTAAAATCATGGATAAAGTGCAAGAAGAAGATATATACCTCGAAACAACAATTGACCTTTTTGATTCGTTGCAGAAGACATGACTTGATTCTTACACATATTAACAAATTAAAAATTAGCATCGTGTTCCTCAGTAACAGCATTAAACGCAAGTTTGATAAATTTAAGAAAGCAAATCAGCATAAGTTGTTGAACTTTGAGATCGAAGATCAAAACATTAATTTAAATTATCTACTCAACAAAATTAAATATATTGAAAAACGATTGTATGAATGTCTACCTCACGATCTACTGACTGATTTTTTTGAATTAAATAAACACAGACTTTCATCTTTTGATCTTAGTATAAAGAATAATTCAATTAAGAAGTTCAACAACTTAAAACAAAAATACAACTCCTGTTCACATCTTTTTTCAAACATCAATAATTCTTAGTGGTTGGTCAATATCAGCAGTAAGGACATTCCTGACACGGTTTCTGATTTTTGGAGCTTAGGTGAGAACCTTTGCCTTGCCTATCGAACAAAAACAAAATAATGACCGCACTAACTATGTTTTGGACGTGATCAAGAACTTTGAAGTGAGTAGCAACATTCTGCCCTCCGATACTATCGAAACAACTCGGATTTCAGTGGCCAATATACTTTAAAGATTTCTTGCTACGAAGAAACATATTAATTTTACAGACCGGTATATCCTTAATTCGTTCGCTGTTTCCAAAAAATATCTACGCGAAAACAATAGTGACATTATGGTCACGAGAGCTGACAAGGGTCAGACCTACTGTTGTCATGGATAAAAAAGATTACTTTGATAAAATGCATCTGCTGCTGAATGACCAAACTACATATAAAACTTTGAACAAAAATCCTCTGAAAAAATTGACTAATAAAATTAACGAGTTAGTAAAATTATGGCGCAAAAATAATTTGATCAGTGAATTGACAAATAAAAACTTAAATTGTACGAACGGTAATTTACCGCGATGTTACGGTCTGCCGAAGATCCAGAAAGACAGTTTTCCATTGAGAATCATTGTATCTGCTTTGGGAAGCCCCGTATACAACGTTTCAAATTACATCCACAACATTCTGTATAAATCGATAAAGAAACCAAATTCATTTATTAAAGATGGTTGGTCCTTTGTCCAAAACATTAAGAATACAGTCATTAATGAAGATAACATCATGATTTCGTTGGATGTGACTTCGTTATTTACAAACGTTCCAAAGGAGTTAGTTGAAAATGCCATTAAAAAGCGCTGGGATTGCAAACGACATTGCAAAAAATACAAAATTTAACTTATCTCACTTCTTATTTGCAATTGACTTGATTTTAGATTCAACTTGTTTCATCTTTAACGGACACTTTTATGAACAGATCTTCGGCACACCCATGGGCTCTCCACTTTCACCTATCTTGGCAGATATGGTGATGGACGATCTGGAGACACAATGTTTAAACTCACTGAATTTTGCCGTTCCCATGTATTACAGATATGTAGACGATGTTTTTACAATTGTACTACGCACAAAAAGTTGACGATATTTTAACCATTTTTAATAACTATCACGAACGTTTAAGATTCACATACGAGAAAGAAATTGATTCTTCGATTAGTTTTCTCAATGTAAAAATCATTCGATTGGGAACAAAACTTATCACCAATTGGTTTAGGAAACCTACATGGTCCGATAGATATATTAATTTTTACTCGAATCACCCGTTAAAATATAAAATTAATACTATTTATAATTTAGTTGACCATGCCATTTTACTATCTGACGACTGCTTTAAACAAGAGAATATTAAGTTAATATATGATACGTTAGTTAATAATTGTTTTCCTGAACACATTATTCATAGACTCATTCGAAAAAGAATCAGTTTTTTAAACAACCGCGACCGCAATAATACTGATGACGCCAAGTCTACTCATCCAGATAAAACTCATTTTATCACTATACCATACATAGAGAATACGAGTCAAGATCTCTACCGTCTTCTACGAAACAGTGGTTTCAACGTCGTTTACAAAGTAACAAAAAAACTAAATAACTTAATTAGATGTGATAAAGACAGCTTACATAACAATGAGAAGACAAGTGTTGTATACAAATTAAACTGTAATTGTTCCGGAACCGTTAAATAATCAGGAGAGTCTCCGCGAAATCTTAAATGTCGCGCGATCGGACATATTAAGACACGTCGATCGTCGCGTTCGCGAATCACGAGCGTCCTCGCGAACGAGACATAGCGCGTCGCCGATCCTCGTCACGCACACATATATATCTCGGCCGCCTTCGCAATCGCACGTGTCACCACGTGCTTCGACATCTCATTTTTCGGAGACTCTCTCAGACTTTAACTCGCGAACGGTGTGTCGCGCTTCCGCGATCGGATCTTGATCGCTGCGATTTTTTCGTTGTTCTCGTCGCGGCAAGCTTTCCGTCTCGTTCGGAGCTCAACTCGCGCTCCGCAAAAAGATTTTTTCGGCGTTCTCGCGCAGCACGTGTGATCAAGCGCAAAGATTTCCGCACCCTTTTTTTCGCAACTAACCACTGTTCGTCGATTGTGCTCACTCGTTAAGTATTTCAACAGATTTATTTGTGACGTGCCGAATAAAGTATTTTTCAACCCAATCATGCCAAGTGTTACCAGTCAATACCGTTTCCCCTCTATTCCCGATTAAAATTTGTTTGAACGAGCGCATTCCGCGTTCCGCAACAGTAATGATTGCAATCTATCATACATTGGGCAAACAAAAAGACATTTGCGGACCCGAGTGAAAGAACATTGTAACAATATAAAGTTACATGAGTCTAATCACTCCGTTATTAGCAAACACAGATTGGAATCCGGACACGATTTTGATTGGTCGAAACCTAATAACTTGCACAATGAAAAGTACGTTCGTAAAAGAGAGATAGCTGAGATGTTCTTTATCAAGAGACTTAATAATCTAATCAACCTACAGAAAGACACAGATAATTTAAATAATATTTACGACAAAATTATAAAGGTCACTTAGTATCGTTTTTGCTCTGGTTATGTTTAGTTTCTTGACGAAGTCTCACACGGACGCATCAGCTTCTCTCAAATTTGAATCTAGTTAAATAACGTTTTTTGTATTACGTGATTGCGTTGTTTTACATGTTTACCATTAATGCTTGCCTTCTGATTATTATTACATCGGTAAAAATCTTTTCACACTTTAATTCTTCGTGCGTTACTATGTATTCAAACCGTTAATTTACTTATTTATAAATCTTTTCTAGTGTATACTTGATAAGGACCACAACCATATGGCCGAAACGTCGTAAACTCAAACTAATAAACTCAATTTTTTGGCTAGTTTGGTCGACTACAATTTTTCAATGATCCTTTATATATTAAAGTAATATTATTTCGACGTGATGCAAGAAGTAGGTAATACTAATGTAATTAACACAGTTTTAAGTAACTTTTCTTGGTTTTTTTGCATTAAGTTATAGCCTCCGCACTTCGTTATTCTTAGAACTTTAATTGTGGTGCGACGCCGTTGCCCGCCTCGAGAACGCCGATCTCGAGGAGGTAGCGTGCAAGGTCTTGGCCGGTATAAAAATTAGATTATAAAAATTCAGTAGGGTATTTGAAAAACGGTATCGTGCGGTAACTGAAAATACGATAACTTATAATACGGTAACTTATGTAATTGGGCGCCAGGCGCGGTATTTCCGCGCCATAACGATACGGTAACGGCAAGATCCGGTAATCCCGGGCTCAGTATTTGGCAGAGGGGCAGAGTCCTTTGTGATTTAAATTTCGAGAGAGAACGCTAGACAGTATTTTGGAGAGAGAAATAATCGACATTCAGTTATTTTACTTATACTTATTCAAATATATTAAACAATAATGGTACATATAGTAAACGGTATAACAGAGATAAGATTAATATGATGTATAACCTTTGGTATAAAAAAAACAAACTAGGAACGAACAGATAAATCTCGGAATATAAACAATCGAAGATCCGAGTTTGAAAAACAAAGGATTTGACTTATAGCGAATGACGCGGAGGTCATGAACCGTGATAACGGAAACGATCTATTCAAAAAATATGACTATAATACAACGATGAAAGCGGTAATAAAGTGATTTATAATATCTCACAAATCGCGATAAGGAAGCTCAAATAATAATTTATAGCGAAGTAATCTTTAATACGCGAGATACAATACTCAGTCAAATTTCAGAACACGGCCGGAGTCGTGAGACCCGCCACAAGATTTCGATATAAATTGAACGGTATTTCTTACAATAATTCACGGCAATTAGCGGTAATCGACTACAGGATAAGACTCGCGATCGGCGTACAACCGACACGTACGATTTCGGAACACAGTTAGAGGCACGAGCCTCGCGCGGATCTCGATATTAATCGAACGAAACTAAATATGACGGTAAATAATTTGACGGTAAATTGTGATACAACTATTCGAAAGTAACGGATAATGAATAGAATATAAGAATTGAGTATCCTTTTCGTATCGATTCAACGGCACACGTCTCTCCAAAAATTTCGATATATCTCGAATCGATTTTTCGATACGGTAATCGGCGATAATATTTCACGGTATATTTTTGGCAGGAAACAAAGGCTTCGGAAAACGGTAACGGCAATGATGTTTATGCGGAACTGTTTGCTTTATTTAACGGTCTTATCGCGATCTTGTATACTCAGCAACAAAGACTCTAAGTCGGACAATAGAATTTTCGAATAATCGATATCGGAAGATGATTCAGCGGAGATTTCGCGTTGACAAATATTCTTGCAGAGCTGTTGTTCATTTACGGTAACACATGCTCGCGAAGAAATTTTTCGCACAAATCCCGCCTTTCGATACGCGATACGAAACGACCCGAAATTGCCACGTCACGCTAGGACTTAAATTTTGGCACGTGACATAACGGCAACATATACGCTTAATATGACACGATACAATATTTAACGATACAAAATCTCACGGTACGGCACGAGACTGTCGGCACGAACCCCCTGAGAGGGACAAATCCGCGACACCCGGGGACAGCTGGCGTCCGGTAATTAACGGTAAAAAGTATATAAACTTAACGCGGTAATTCACACGGATATGACCGTCGCTAGGCGACGGTACTCCGAAGAGCGGTGACGCCAGCTGATTCCGGACGAAGAAAATCGAGATGCTGACTGTGCGGCGGCTTACAATTTTTCGGCGTGGCGGCTTCCTTCAAGGGTCGTCTCCTCTGGGCTCGTAGGTAAAGTGCACTGGGCTGAGGTTCGCGGAACAGTGACGATAACGGAATGGGTCCGCGAGACCCTCGATTCCCGCGACGATTTCCGCGCATCTTGCTGAATTTCTTGGAAACGGGGGTCGTTTCTCCGCCCCCTTCAAGACCAGAGCTATTGAACGGGGTTGCCCTTCCGCAGGGGTCCAGAGTGAAAATCGGTAGCTTCACGGTAGCGACTCCTCTGTTCGGACTCGGCAGGCTGGCCAGGCCGTAACCTTGTCCATTTTAGGAGACTTCTTTCTTCCCAGTCTGCAGCTTGGGGGGGTGATTCGCTGTCGTGATTGTGCTCTGGAAAAATGCTGTGATTAATATAACCCCGATATATAACTAGCGGCGGCGCGGGATCTCGATTCTTAACCTCTTTTTCGATAACCTTTTCCATCCTTGCTCTCTTCTCGATAGCTGGCGGGATCTTCGTATAGCTCTTCATGTCCTCTCGGTATCTTCGTTTACATGTTACGGTACGCACGCTCGCACAGTCGCTGCACTCTACGCACGCAACTCAAATCGATGCTGCAAAATTAATCTTAATTATCGATCCCCCTCAGGCGCGAGGGACGACCCCGCGCTCGCGTTTTTCCCCTCGGCGGAGGTGCCGTGACGGAGCTCAAATGCGTCACTTCACAGTGGAAAAGGATTTATGGATTTGTGTAGCCAATAAAAAGATTTATGATCGAAATGATTCTTCACATTTTGTCGGTAAAAAAGTCGACTTTAGGATCCCCTTAAAGATTCTTTAACGATGTCACTTACATGGTAGGGATGCGAAGGAGGATCGAAACCATTGCATAACGCATGTATAATTTTTGCTACTTACAGTACGATATTTTTCATATTTTTACTTCTTTATAAGCATTATATTATTATACAGGGTGTTTCATTTTAATTTAGCTAGGCGAATATTTTTAACTGCTGTTGAGTTTAGATAAAAATATTTCAGATGAAAGTTGTAGGGTTCGGAAGGGGACACAAGATGGTGGACTTGAGTTTTTGATGAAGGTAAAACTGAAGGTCATATGAAGGTCAAGTTTGTTTTTTTAAATGGAATGTAGTATTTTTCTTTGCATATTCTGAAAGAACATAAAATTCTGCATTAAAATTGTCTGACACGTTTTTCATGGAAACCCATAATTTTTTAGAAAATTTAGCAATTAAAGAAGAAATGTTTGCTTTTCGTAAAGAGAATCATGCATCAATTTGTGCATGTTCATAAACATTTCTCGTTCTTAGAGTTACCCGGAATCAATGGCGTGGACGTGATGAAAATTTGATCCCATCGGGGTGCTTGATTTACGTGAGTCCCTTTGCCTCTCACTTTCGGGGTGCTTGATTACAGTGAGTTCCCTTGCCTCTCACTTTCGGGGTGCTTGATCACAGTGAGTCCCCTCGCCTCTCACTACGTATCAGACTAACATTACAGGAGATGTTCAAAAATGTCTCCTTCAATGGCTAGGCACATGCGCAATCGACGCTGAAGTGAAAGCGTTGTTTTTCGTAACATTTCTTCAGGAATTAGTGCCATTGCATTACGTATGCGATTCTGCATGTCATCTGGAGTTGTTGGCTCTGTAGCAAAAACAATCCCTTTCACGTAACCCCATAAAAAATAATCGCACGGAGTTAAGTCTGGTGAATTCGGTGGCCAGCGAATGAAACCATTTCTGCCTATCCAACGTTGAGGAAACCTTTCATTTAAATAATCGCAGACAACACCCGCACAGTGTGACGGGGCACTATCGTGTTGGAACCAGATGTCTCTGAGAGTTTGCAAATTGATGTCTTCTATCAACTCTTGCAGATCAGTTTGCAAAAACTGCAGGTATATCGCTCCGTTTAAATTGGCATTAAAAAAGTGTGGTCCAACAATTTGCACATCCAATATTCCGCACCAAGCATTGACTCTCCGTTGGTGCTGATTGTCTATGCGACGTAACCAAAACGGATTAACATCTGAATAGTAATGGCAGTTGTGGCGATTGAAATATCCGTTATTGTGGAATGAGGCCTCATCGCTAAAAAGAATCCTGTCGAAAAACATGTTATCTTTTTCCAGTTTTTGCAAAGCCCACCGACAAAATTCAACGCGTACCTTTTTCTGATCATCAGTCAAAGCCTGATGTCTTTCAAGGTGGTACGGGTGGAAATGATTCGCCCTTAAAACTCGGTTTACCATAGAAAGACAGATGTACAATTCGAGGCTGATTCTGCGCTGACTTACATGCGGGTTGAATGCAACCATCCCCAAAACAGCGATATTCAACACGGTTTCCTCTGTGCGATCGTTTTTCTTTCGTTGATGTCTCAATCGACCATCACGTGCTCCAGCGATAAGATTTGAAGTTGTTTGACGAGAAGGATGACGACGATTTAGAAATCGAAGTGCATAAAGACGAGCACATTCTCTACCATTCTCATTACTTCTGCCATATTCAATTATTATGTCTACAATTTCCGTAGGTAGATAATCAGTCATTGTTGCAATGCTACGTTCTTGTAAAAACAACTTAAGATGTATCTCATACGGTGACATTAAATGAAGCATATGAGTAATTCTTCTAAATCATGTAAATAATCCGATACTTCTTTCTTTTGTAATGAATGAAACGTTGCCTAAGGACAAACGCGATGGCACACTGTGCGGGTGTTGTCCGCGAATATTTAAATGAAAGGTTTCCTCAACGTTGGATAGGCAGAAATGGTTTCATTCGCTGGCCACCGAATTCACCAGACTTAAGCCGTGCGATTATTTTTTATGGGGTTACGTGAAAAGGATTATTTTTGCTACAGAGCCAACAACTCCCGATGACATGCAGAATCGCATACGTAATGCAATGGCATTAATTCCTGAAGAAATGTTACGAAGAACAACGCTTTCACTTCAGCGTCGATTGCGCATGTGCCTAGCCGTTGAAGAAGACGTTTTTGAACATCTCCTGTAATGTTAGTCTGATACGTAGTGAGAGGCGAGGGGACTCACTGTAATCAAGCACCCCGAAAGTGAGAGGCAAGGGGACTCACTGTAATCAAGCACCCCGAAGGTGAGAGGCAAGGGAACTCACGTAAATCAAGCACCCCGATGGGATCAGATTTTCGTCACGTCCACGTCGTTGATTCCGGGTAAGAACGAAAAATGTTCATGAACATGTACAAATTGATGCATGATTCTCTTTACGAAAAGCAAACATTTCTTCTTTAATTGCTAAATTTATGGATTTTCATAAAAAATGTGTCAGTATTTAGTGCAATTTTAATGCAGAATTTTATGTTCTTCCAGAATATGCAAAGAAAAATACTACATTCCATTTAAAAAAACCAAGTTGACCTTCATATGATCTTCAGTTTTACCTTCATCAAAAACTCAAGTTCACCATCTTGTGTCCACCTCTGAACCCTACAACTTTTGTTTGAAACATTTTTCTCTAAACTCAACAGCGATGGAAATATTCGCCTGGCTAGATTAAAATGAAACACCCTGTATATTAAGCATTATATATTGTATCAATTATATATATAAAACATATGTCAATTATTTTGCAGAGACCATGTGTGATAATAAAAATTTTCCAAATCCGATTGGTTCGGAATTTCAAGTTTAGGCTAAAGTGACTCTCCGGACGGCAAAGGAAAGAGCGAGGAACAAACTGCATGGTCCACGCGCGCGAGTGCCTAACCCGGGAAATCGTGATATTTGGAATGATGAACAACAAGATGAACAAGAATCGGAAGAAATTGATATATAATTAATGGTAATTAATGTATAACAAAATAGTGATTATTATGCATGCAAACATACATATATATAAAATGTTTTAATAATAATGATATTTTTATGTAATTACAGGTGCATTTACAGGACAACGATTACGTATAACTATGAAAGAGAACAACACATGGAAAAAGGAGGACGAAGGACGACGGAAATCGAAGGAGAATGACAGAGGACGGAGGAGAACATAAGACACCAAAGAATGGAGAAAAAATCAATCTGCATTTTTTAACGCAAATCTGGTTTAGTGGATACTAAAACTGTATGAGAAAATATTTAGTCTTGAGATCTCGATACATAAATCGATTTTTAGTAATAGTTTTTAGAAATTACAGAATGATTATGAATCTATGTATTATAATATTTAGTTCGAAACTGAGACTTTCTCGTACAGTTTTAGTTAGACCAATCGGCACTTTAATGCCATTTTTTTATCTTACAGGAATTATACTCAGTTTTCCCAATGTGCATTTAATATTGGCATTTTTTAATGCCATTCTGTCTCCGAGGAGACCAATCGATACTTTTTAATGCCCTTTTTATTGATCCTACAGGAATTACACTCAGTTTTCGCAATGTGCATTTAATATATGATATAACTTTATATTTTATATATATATGTATTTTGATATATTTCATAATTGTTATATTTTATAATATGTTATATATATATTTTTTTTCATGTATATATATGTATATCTTTGTATATATATGTGTATTATATAGAAAAGGATTTTATATATTTTCTAATAAAAAATATTATCAGTAAAATTTGTTTCCTTAAAAAAAAGAGTATGAATGTCATTTGGATGTGACGTCACGATTTAAATGCTAACAAGTAACAGAGTCTGCTACATTTCTGCTGTCAATTTGCCGACAGATTATATACGCAATACGCAGGCTCTACTCGATTTCTGCTAACAGTCTGATATCAAGTCATGTTAGCATTGAGAGCAGATGCTGCTCAGTTTCTGCCGACAATCCGATTGTGAGCAGATTCTGCTAGTAGATTATAAGCAGAATGAGGATGCAGTAGATGTCATTCTGCTGACATAGTTTGATCAAATCTGTTGCCAGTCTGTCCACATACTGCTTACATTTTGCTTATTGGGTATATTGTGACCGTTGATTTTATTAATTAGGGCAGATGATGAGATCTGGCCAGTGTTATTGGCCCACGGCACACCTTCGGCGCGATTTCTGCTCAATTTTATGCTCCAAAAGTTTTTGGGCGTCAGGTGCGGTAATCCGCATCACTTCGAAAAAGTAATTCGATATCTCGCTATAAGAAACACAGAAAACGCTACTCAATTAATCGCGACGGACGCTCGGCTAGCCCCATCTCGAAAATGGCAGAGGGGGCGGTCTGTTTTAATAATTAACAAGGAAGGATCGAGAATACAAGGTAGCTGCAAATAAGACAAAAGATTAGAATAACAATGATGAATATATTTTACAAATAGATAAAGTTTAACGAGACAGATTCACGTGGATATTACAAGATGATTTACAATCGATTATAGCAAAATTTTCCGGCAGCGATGGGCCGGCGTTCGAGCGCGATCACCGCGGTATCATGTGTTACGCGATAAAAAAAACGGCGTAAGAAAGTCTTGGAATGTTGCGCCGAATGAGACAGGGCCTCGCCAGCTACAAATTCTGCTGGAATTATTAATAATAAGTACCGCGATGATGCTTCTAATAATGACATCCGTCTGTTATAAACCAAAAATATTAAATAATGACGGGAGTTAAAGTCGTCAAGCGCAATTTCAATAGAACCGATTATTCACGTGAGTCGATCAAACAAATACAAAATTACAGTAATAACGGAAGAATAGAACGACTAAATAGTTATACAAGATAGACGATCGAACATAAGCGTGAAAAATTAACGGTAATATAATCTCAAAAGCGTAAACAATAAATTATAATATAGGTCGAACGAGTCACGTCGCAGGGATACGCGAGTCGATGTCGCGACGCATTTGCCGGCTATCAAATATCGCGATCGCCTTCGTTGTATCACAAGCTACTTTATACCAAAATTTTACAAGCACAATAATCGCAAAAGAAAAGACAATAAATTTGACTGTCGGCGCTTAACCGGGAGAGAGGGCACTTAATATTATCGTAGCTTGAACAAAGTATATCCGCCGGCCGTCGTATTCTATTACGCAATTATCGAAACTCGGAGTAATCTCGAATAATGAAATTTCGACGGCAGCAATTCGGCGTGGACTCTGTTCGGGCTAATTCTACCTGATTCTCTAACGATAAAACGGCCTGAGGAGATCGACGCTCGTCTCACCGATAACTCCTTAAAGTCCTTGGCTCTCTCGGCATCCGCACGATAGATCGATTAATATGGGCCGTTGTCCTCGTACAATGGTCCGCCGAACAGTGACGAGCGGAAGGCCCGTCGGAATCGTGCCGGCCATTAATTCTTAAGTAGGCCACTTGTAGCGCTTCCGCAACCCTCAGGATCGGCGCGGATTCTTATCACTCCTGCGGCCTTCAGGGCCGCATTTACGCCTGTCATCTCCTTGATGCTTTGTCCCGTTTTTCTCGGCTCTTTTTAGTCTCAGTCTGGTAAGGATTTTTCCGGCAGCCGCTCTTTACTTTATCGGTGTCTTGTAGCGCTTAATTCGGCCGAGCTGGCTCCGTTTCGGGGTTCCGATGTTCGCTTCTAATTGTCGGCCGGCTTTCCCCGTGATTATTCCTCGTACCTGTTGGGCATAAGGGAATGCACAGGAGCGACAGCGATAGGCTTAGGTGGATGTTTTAATTTATACAGCTGATACAGATATTTAGCTCGGAATTCTCCTTATAGTCGGCGCCTCCGCTCGTCCCGCGTCCGTCGTCTTCTAATCTGGTCTTCTTCGCCGGGTCGAGTCACCGGATGAGATCTCGTCACGTCCTCCCTCATGCATGCTTAATTCTACTCTAATAATTAACGCATAAAAGGGGGAGGCGAGCCTCCCCTCGCCTCCAATATTCGCTCTCTCTCTCTCTAAATCAAGGGAGAACGAGGGCCCAAACGTAATACCGGTCAGATCTCGCTATCCTTGTGACGGACCGCCAAGTGTCACGTCACAATATATATATATATTTATATATATATATATATATATATATATATATATATATATGTATATATATATACATATATATACAGGGTGTCCCATTTTAATCCATCCAGTCGAATATCCCGAAAACCAAGTCCGAGAGAGAAAAATGTTTCAGACAAAAATTGTATGGTTTCAAGGGTGCCATAAGAGGGTACCATTGATTTGACCCTGAAGAGTCATTTGAAGGTCATGCAAAGGTTACTTTGATTTTTTTAAATCGAACACCCTATATATTTTTGCATATTCTTGTTGCTCATCTCGAGAGCTTTCCAAAGCACTATAATAAAGTATTTCTTCATCGAGCACTTTTCAAGTTATGAGACTTGAAATAATTTTTTAATTTTACATAAACCATAAAATATCTAGTAAAATATTCATTTTTCGATTAACTTACCTTAATACTTTTATATATAAAATAATGAGAGGTATCAATTGGTGTAAAGAAAACATACAGTTGTTTTTAACAAAAAATATGGAATTGTTAATTGCAAATTCCATATTTTTTCTTAAAAACAACTGTATGTTTTCTTTACATCAATTTATTCCTCTCATTATTTCGTACATAAAAGTATTAAGGTAAGATAATCGAAAAATGAATATTTTACTAGATATTTTATGGTTTATGAAAAATTAAGAAATTATTTCAAGCCTCATAACTCGAAAAGTATTCAATGAAGAAATACTTTATTATAGTGTTTTGGAAAGATCTCGAGATGAGCTACAAGAATATATAAAAATATATAGGATGTTCTATTTTAAAAAATTGAAGTGACTTTTGTGTGATCTTCAAATGACTCTTCAAGGTCAAACCAATGATACCATCTTATGGCCCCCTTGAAACCATACAACTTTTGTCTGAAACATTTTTCTCTTTCAAGCTTGGTTTTCGAGATATTCGATTGGATGGATTAAAATGGGACACCCTGTATATATATATATATATATATATATATATATATATAATTATTATAGATATAGGAAATATTTCTGTGTAACTATATTTGCGTCTAAAAATTATGTCTAAGACATTTTGTCGAAAAATGAATAGTTTCGGAAATAATTGTTTGCTTCCATACTTTTTCCCCACCCTGTATATATATATATATATATAATTATTATAGATATAGGAAATATTTCTGTGTAACTATATTTGCGTCTAAAAATTATGTCTAAGACATTTTGTCGAAAAATGAATAGTTTCGGAAATAATTGTTTACTTCCATACTTTTTCCCCACCCTGTATATATATATATATATATATATATATATATATATATATATTTATGTAGGGAGGCAGTTTTCGGGACGATTTCTGTCACGAATCGGTAGTTTTGAGGTCTTTTGGCACTTTTCAGGTCGGTCCTGAAAGCTATATATGTTGATCGGCAGTTTTGGGGACTGTCCTTGAAACTACCGTTAAGTCAATTTTTTATATAAAGTCCTTAAAACCACCGTAACATACATAATTTTTATACTATAAATGTAATAATTGTTATTATTTACAAGGTAAGCTTTATATAAGTTATATATATTTATGAACAGTTTAATTACAATACTAACTACTTAGAAAATCATATATAAAGTAAATATACAGTCTCTTAATACATAACATTGATCAAGTCCTTATAACTACCGTTACAATATATATAATATATAAATAAATGGTTAAGGTAAAATTACAATTTTGGTTTACATTTTTTCGAAGGAAAATGATTAAGAATGCTCCAAATTGGGATTAATATAGGACATGTAATTATTCCTATGTTAGAAATTAAATGATCTGAAAACTGCCATTCTGCTACTATACATATATAATTCTGAAAACTGTCATTCCGCTATTATATATAGACCCGAAAATTCCCATTTGTGCAAGTTCAATACTATCGATCTTCTACATGTGATTTAATTAAATGCCACTGATTATGAGCTTATATTACATGTTTTGCTTTATATATGATTATTAATATGTCGCACTATCAGTTTAATATTAGTGACAACTTTAGCTTTAAATATCAGTTTTTAGCAATCTGTGGAACGAAATCGGTTATTTAAATGAAAAAGAAGGATTTACTGAAGGATTTACTGAAGGAAACTGAATTTAAATTCAGAACTTGAGAATAACAAATCACTATTTGTCTAAAATGGTCAGATCTCTGTCAAAGTGATCATTTAAGAAATATTAATAATTTTGGTTTTTTCTTGTCGAAAACTAAACGGTCTGAAAACTGCCATTCCGTTACTATATATAGACCTGGAAACTGCTTGTATGAAAAACTTTAATAATATTGAGATGGTGTAATATACATATAAAAGTAATAAATATTTTTAAACAACATAATAATTTAGTATCGAGCACTAAGAGCCCATAAACGCGGTTGGCAATGCGTAAATTTTTACGAACATTAATTGTTGGCGAAAAATTTTATAAGACATATGCACATATGCCAGGTTATAGATTCTCTTGGTTTGAGACTTCTATAACAACCCCTTTTACCCCCCTGGAGAGATGTAGACAGGAAAAATATCGGGGTAAAAATTTACGCATTGCCAACCGTGTTTATGGGCTCTTAGTGCTCGATACTAAATTATTATGTTGTTTAAAATACATAGAGCCGAATTATATACCAATTTATTTAAATATTTTTAAAATTTAATTATGTATCTCCTTGGTGCATCAGTTTTTTACAGCGAATTCTATATTATACTGGAATGTTCATTTTTAAATAGAAAAATATAAACTAAGAGAGAGAAAAAAACTATTTCTATCTTTCTCTAACACAGCGTAAGCGTATTATATATAGCATGTTATATATAACTAATTAAAAATAAGATAGAATAAAAAAGAAAACTTGCTACTATCTCTTCTATTTTCGTGTCCGGTTTTTCATAATGCACTGATGCCAACATAATATAAGGTTTATTGATTTTTTGTTATACATTAATTTTATTATTTTATGCACTTTTATAGAATTTTTACTTGTTTTAGTATTTACATTTTTATTTATTTATTTTTTTTTGACAATAGAAAATACAAAGAAATATTTAAAACTTGATTTAAAATCCCATGAAGAACATGAATCTTACAGATTTGAAAATATTTTAGAGATTTTAAAATTTTATACAATAAATTTAATAAAAATATTAATAAAGTAACATATTACATCTTATTACATGTCACAATAAAAAAATAATCATTTAATGATAATTATATTTTTCATAAAAGTTATTATTATTGATAGAATTTTATTTTTTTCAGGAAATATAAAAGAAATATCATTTTACTTTTTTTCAGGATATATTATAGAGATGTTGTCAAAAATGTTTTATATTAATACTTTATGTCAAACCAAGTTTATTTATCACATACATTACATATTTTTTCTGAATCAATCAATTATATGTAATACTTTGCACAATCTTATTGCATATCATATTATCATAGTCTTATATATATCACAAAAAAAATCTTTTTTAAATTTTACAGTTTGTTTCGCAGAACAGTTAATTCGTAGATCTAACAGAAAAAATTATATTGTATTTAATATAATAAAAAATAAAATTTTAAAAAAGTAAATCTTATCCGGTATACATATTTTTTCTGGATCTATTAATTACAATATATTTTGCAATCTTATACAAATCTATTACAAGAAAAAAAATCTCTTCTATTATAAACTTCTTTGCAATTTCACAAATACTGCAAAGAATTATTTTCTTAAAAAATAATTATTGCTCAAGATATTAATATAAAAAAAATAGAAATTTATAACTCGACATAAAATTTGTAAATAAATGTATTTAAATTCTATTATCTTTTTCTAATTGATAATTGTTTTTTAACTCAAAATTATAAGAACAATGATTTCCGTTATTCTCTAAAACTGGATTTGGATATAAAATTCAGTTTCCATAAATTCTTTTTGTTCAAACAACCGATTTCGTTACCCAGATTGCCAACCACTGATATTCAAAGTTAAAGTGGATCATGTTAAATTAAAAATGCGTCATGCTGATAATACACTATAGAGCAAAACATTTAAAAAGGACTCCATAAGACACTTAAATCATGTGTAGAAGATCGAAAGTATAAAAGTTCTTGCTCAAGTGGCAGTTTTCGGGTTTATATATAGTAGCGAAATGGCAGTTTTCGGGTCCATATGTTGTAGCGAAATGGCAGCTTTCGGGTCCATATGTTGCAACGAAAAGGCAATTTTCGGATCGTTAATTTTCGACAAGAAAAGACTAAAATTATTAATGCTTCTTAAATGATGAGATTTGATCATTTAGGACGAACAATGATTTCCGTTATTTTCTAAAACTGGATTTGGATATAAAATTCAGTTTCCATAAATTCTTTTTATTCAAACAACCAATTTCGTTACACAGATTGCCAACCACTGATATTCAAAAGTTAAAGTGGATCATGTTAAATTAAAAATGCGTCATGCTGATAATACACTATAGAGCAAAACATTTAAAAAGGACTCCATAAGACACTTAAATCATGTGTAGAAGATCGAAAGTATAAAAGTTCTTGCTCATGTGGCAGTTTTCGGGTTTATATATAGTAGCGAAATGGCAGTTTTCGGATCCATATGTTGTAGCGAAATGGCAGCTTTCGGGTCCATATGTTGCAGCGAAATGGCAATTTTCGGATCGTTAATTTTCGACAAGAAAAGACTAAAATTATTAATGCTTCTTAAATGATGAGATTTGATCATTTAGGACGAACAATGATTTCCGTTATTCTCTAAAACTGGATTTGGATATAAAATTCAGTTTCCATAAATTCTTTTTGTTCAAACAACTGATTTCGTTACCCAGATTGCCAACCACTGATATTCAAAGTTAAAGTGGATCATGTTAAATTAAAAATGCGTCATGCTGATATACAGTATAGAGCAAAACATTTAAAGAAGACTCCATAAGACACTTAAATCATGTGTAGAAGATCGAAAGTATAAAAGTTCTTGCTCAAGTGGCAGTTTTCGGGTTTATATATAGTAGCGAAATGGCAGTTTTCAGGTCCATATGTTGCAGCGAAATGGCAATTTTCGGATCGTTAATTTTCGACAAGAAAAGATTAAAATTATTAATGCTTCTTAAATGATGAGATTTGATCATTTAGGACGAACAATGATTTCCGTTATTCTCTAAAACTGGATTTGGATATAAAATTCAGTTTCCATAAATTCTTTTTGTTCAAACAACCGATTTCGTTACACAGACTGCCAACCACTGATATTCAAAGTTAAAGTGGATCATGTTAAATTAAAAATACGTCATGCTGATAATACACTATAGAGCAAAACATTTAAAAAGGACTCCATAAGACACGTAAATCATGTGTAGAAGATCGAAAGTATAAAAGTTCTTGCTCAAGTGGCAGTTTTCGGGTTTATATGTAGTAGCGGAATGGCAGTTTTCGGGTCCATATTTTGTAGCGAAATGGCAGCTTTCAGGTCCATATGTTCTAGCGAAATGACAATTTTCGGATCGTTAATTTTCGATAGGAAAAGACTAAAATTATTAATGCTTCTTAAATGATGAGATTTGATCATTTAGGACGAACAATGATTTCCGTTATTTTCTAAAACTGGATTTGGATATAAAATTCAGTTTCAATAAATTCTTTTTCTTCATACAACCGATTTCGTTACACAGATTGCCAACCACTGATATTCAAAGTTAAAGTGGATCATGTTAAATTAAAAATGCGTCATGCTGATAATACACTATAGAGCAAAACATTTAAAAAGGACTCCATAAGACACTTAAATCATATGTAGAAGATCAAAAGTATAAAAGTTCTTGCTCAAGTGGCAGTTTTCGGGTTTATATATAGTAGCGAAATGGCAGTTTTCGGGTCCATATGTTGTAGCAAAATGGCAGCTTTCGGGTCCATATGTTGTAGCGAAATGGCAATTTTCGGATCGTTAATTTTCGACAAGAAAATACTAAAATTATTAATACTTCTTAAATGATGAGATTTGATCATTTAGGACGAACAATGATTTCCGTTATTCTCTAAAACTGGATTTGGATATAAAATTCAGTTTCCATAAATTCTTTTTGTTCAAACAACCGATTTCGTTACCCAGATTGCCAACCACTGATATTCAAAGTTAAAGTGGATCATGTTAAATTAAAAATGCGTCATGCTGATATACAGTATAGAGCAAAACATTTAAAGAAGACTCCATAAGACACGTAAATCATGTGTAGAAGATCGAAAGTATAAAAGTTCTTGCTCAAGTGGCAGTTTTCGGGTTTATATGTAGTAGCGGAATGGCAGTTTTCGGGTCCATATTTTGTAGCGAAATGGCAGCTTTCAGGTCCATATGTTCTAGCGAAATGGCAATTTTCGGATCGTTAATTTTCGATAGGAAAAGACTAAAATTATTAATGCTTCTTAAATGATGAAATTTGATCATTTAGGACGAACAATGATTTCCGTTATTTTCTAAAACTGGATTTGGATATAAAATTCAGTTTCAATAAATTCTTTTTCTCCAAACAACCGATTTCGTTACACAGATTGCCAAAAACTGATGTTCAAAGTTAAAGTCGTGGATCATGTCTAACTCATAGTGCGACATGTCGATAATTAAATTTAATGCAAAATATTTAAAAAGAACTCCATGAGATATTTAAATTATGTGTAGAAGATCGAAAGTATAAAAGTTCTTGCTCAAATGGCAGTTTTCGAGTCCATATGTAATGGCGAAATGGCAGTTTTCGGGTCCATATGTAGTATCGAAATAGCAGTTTTCAAATCTATACATATTTAGTAGCGAATTGGCAGTTTTCAGATCTATACACATTTAGTAGCGAATTGGCAGTATTCATGTCTACATATAATGGGATGCAGTTTTCAGGTCTGTATGTAGCAGCAAAATGGCAGTTTTTAGGTCTATTTATAGCAGTGGAATGGCAATTTTCAGATTATTTTGTTCAATATTGGAAAATGTTTAAAGATAAACCAAAACTGTAATTTTCCTTTAATCATTTATTTTTCTGTATTCAAACGGCAGTTGTTAAATTCATTGAAATTTTGAGTAAAATGTTATATTAAGTATTATATTATAAGACCTGAAAACTACCCTAACGTACAATTTATTTTTAACAAAATGGTACATTTCAGGACTTGCACTTTTATACGAAATTTTTACTTAATATTGCATTTTAGTAATTTATTACATTATCAATTAATGTAATTTGTTATATTCAATTGCAAAAAACTCAAATAAAATAAATTATTTGCTTTTTTTATTGAAAAAATGGACGGTCTGAAAACTGCCTTTTCTCTAAAGAATAATTCGGTAAAATGGCAGATTTAAGGACTTATGAAAAAATCATATATAATTTATTAATTTTTTTATTTTACTATACAAAATTGATCAAAATCTACTAATTGGTATCAAATATATAGAATATAATCGTTAAATAAAAAGATACTTGCTGTTTTAATTAAAAATATAACTGACCTGATAACTGCCAATCCATACATATTTCAAAATATTTCGAAAAATATTGATTTATATCAACAAAAAAGTCTTCCAAACATAATTTACTTCATTATTATACACAAAAATCACGTTTTTAAAACACGTCCTGAAACCTGCCTTTCTACATAAATATATATATATATATATATATATATATATATAATTATAAATTATACAAATATATTCCACAAAATGATAACTGTCTATTCTCTTTATTAATATAATATGTCAAAATATATTGTCTAATCTAAATAGAAATGAGAAAGATTTTTCACAATATTTACCTTTTGATTGATGAATCACAGTCCACTTGGCGGTCGTTAAGTATCACAAATCTGGATTTTTACTAATCAATGCACTCGGCATCGCGACGCTGCTGCGTCGCTTGATGATAATTTTTAATATGTTACTTCTCTTTTTTATATGTTATTGCACACTATTTTAATACTCATATTTATTTCTTAACTTTTATTTCCCACAGGGCACAGAATACTAAAAGACGACGAAAAGATATCTTTTCTAAGTTAATTTTTGGACATGGCGAAAAAAACGTCTTATAGATGTCTTTTCGTCATGTCGAAAAGACGACTAAAACAAGACGTTCTTTCGTCGACCTTTTAAAGTCTAGAATTTGTACGTTCAAAAAGATAACTTAAAAAGACGACGAAAAGACGTCTTGTTTTGGTCATCTTTTCGACAAAGCTGAGAAGATGTCGTTTAGTCGTCTTTTTCATTGTGTCCAAAAAGACGACTAAAATAAGGCGTCTTTTCGTCAACTTTTTTAAGTCTAGAATTTGTACGCCTAAAAATGACTTAAAAAAGACGACGAAAAGACGTCATATTTTAGTCGTCTTTGTCGACATGTCGAAAAGACATCTATAAGACGTTTTTTTGCCATGTCCAAAAGTCAATTTAAAAAAGTCATCTTTTCGTCGTCTTTTAGTATTTTGTGCCCTGTGGCCCTGTGGATAATGCATTGCGAAACATGAAGTTGGATTGAGGTAAGTATAGTAATTATGTCTAAAATATATAGATAGAAGTAGAATAAACGATAATTTCTAGCAAATAATATATTTATTTCCACGGATTTTCTACTGCAAGCAATCGTTCAAGTGTATTTACTATACAGTTCTGAAATGAAAAACAAATTCTTTCTGCGCGAGAAAAAGCGTCAAGAAAAGAAAAATTTTCATTGATTTATCTGTGATGTTATACATTTGAACGCATTCATTGGGATCGCAGCCTTAACATTTAATGAAAGCGTAAGGCCGAGTCAATAATCATTTAAGTTCTAAGTTTTAAGAAATTGACCAATCACAATCGAGTATTCTTTTCATACTTGACTGTGATTGGTTAATCTCTTAAGGCGTACGGCTTAAATTACTTATTGTAGACCCGGCTTAACCGCTTTAAGCGGCGAAAGATACTACAGAAAACAATTGAACTTCTCTCTTCAATTGTTACCTTCTTCTTTCCGAATTGTTGCATCTCCTTCTTTCCGATAAAGATATCGTGGGCAAGACATCGTGGGCAACATTCTTGTTTTCATCCAAGGTAATCGTCCTATTTTTTTGATATTTAAGGGGATCCTAAAGCGACGGGCGAACTTCGACGGGATAGCGCCCTCATCTAAGCGTAATTAAAATTGTCGATAATACCGACAATTTTAATTTCGCTGTTACCGACAATAATATATATGCATAATTCATGTTACAAAGAATAATTTTTAATTGTGTTTAACATATTAAAATCAGACAACATCTTTCTGCTTCTTTATCGCACGCATATGGAAGCATGTAGATAACAGAAAAATATAGATGTGTCTGGCATATCATATGTATCATTTAAACACAATTTCATGATTATTCATGATTATACACACACACACACACACACACACACACACACACACACACACACACACACGCACACGCACACGCACACGCACGCGCACGCGCACGCGCACGCGCACGCGCACGCGCACGCGCACGCGCACGCACACGCACACGCACACGCACACGCACACGCACACGCACACGCACACACACACACACACACACACACACACACACACACACACACACACACACACACCGATTATGTGTCTTCTCATGTATCTTACAAGAGCAAAAACATATTTGACCATTTGTGTACATATGTATCTTATATACATTTCCAGATGTTATAATTTATATATTCTAGATTTCTTTATATTTTTTGCAATATAAAATATAAAAATTTATTATTCTGTCACGAATAAAACCATATATTGTAGATGCTTGTAAATTTCTATTATTATATAAATAATTATACATCTTGAATGAAACATTTACATGAAAAAAAATTTAATTTCATATTATATGATGTATTTTTGTTAATTCCATCATACTAATTATGTGTGAAAAAAATAATCTGTACTGCATAGATTGTAAGTTATATAAAGTTACCTTATACTATATACATATATACAGGGTCTACCAAAAGTGTGGAAACCCCTAAATATCTCGGAAAATATACGTTTTACAGAAAAGTGTTTCCAACAAAAGTTGTAGGGTTTAAGAAGATCTATATACTGATTCTATCAGTTTGACCTTGGATGGCGTCGTCAAGGTCAGGTCAAGGTCACATTGACTTTTTTAAATGACACCCCCTACATTTGATTGCATATTCTTATAGCTTAATTCAAGAGCTTTCCAAAACACTATAATAATGTTCATTTTTATTAAGTACTTTGCGAGTTATGAGGGTTGAATGATAGAGTAGCGCCGGTATTAACATTATCCAAGGTGTACTACATGGAGGTTACTCGCTCGGATTTGCATCTGTTGTGTGTGTGATCCAGCTAACTAAGGCAAGATCGATTCTTCAACATATCCTCATATTTCGCTGAAGTCAAATTGCCAAAAAATTGCTCCATAAAACGTGTATGAAACGTCTCGTTAGTTCCTTCATTTACCGCTATGTGACGCACTACATGCAGTCTAACTCGCATTTAAAATTCAACTAAGAATGTATAAAGCTATCAAAGAACGAGCACCTTCTAACTTCAGCTTTGAGCAAGCAGAAATTAATTGTTATCGTCCAAATACAACGTACGATTAATTAAAATTAAACGTTTTAAAAATGGCTGGCGACTTGTCGGAACGTGAAAGAATCACTATCCTCATGATGCGTGGATGGGGTGATAACGAAAGATCGTTCTCTGATGTCGTTCGATTATTTAATGACACGTATCCGAACCGTCGAATTAATAAGTCCACTGTGTTAAAAACAATAGAACGTTTTAGACAAACTGGTAGCGTAAGAAATCGCTCTAAGTCAGGAAGACCATTGTCTGCAACCAACGAAGAAAAACAACTTGATGTTCTGCAGACATTTATTGAAGATCCCAATTCTAGTGTTCAGAGAGTCGCTCAAACTCACGATATTGCTCCCATGTCGGTTTGGAGAATTTTAAAGAAGAACAAGTTCCATCCATATAAATTGCAATACGTTCAAGAATTGCAAAACGGAGATGAGGAGCGTCGTATACATTTCTGTGAAAGAATGATGGCACTAATAGATGTCCGGCCCATCTTCCCTTATCAAATTGTTTTCACAGACGAGGCAACTTTTACCTTAACGGGAGAAGTTAATAATCAAAATTTTCGTTTCTGGTCAGATGAGAATCCGAATTGGGTGCGGGAAACTCACACACAACATCCACAAAAAATAAATGTATGGTGCGGAATAATAGATGGCTATTTAATAGGGCCGTTTTTTTTTGAAGAATATTTGAACGCTCAAAGGTATGAGAGATTACTTGTTGATCAAATAATTCCAGCCATACAGAATACTTTTCCAAATAATTTCCAAGAAATATGGTTTCAGCATGATGGAGCTCCTGCTCATTTTGGTGCAGGACCACGTCGTATTTTAAATGAGACTTTTCCGCTACGGTGGATAGGAAGAAGGAACGGAAATGAGGGAGGAGAGGATTGGCCACCTCGGTCACCAGATCTAACTCCTCTTGATTATTATCTATGGGGATATCTGAAGAGTAAGGTTTACAGAACAAAACCTAAAACCATTCACGAATTGATACAGCGAATAAGGGATGAAATGGCTTTGATACCTTTTGAAACGAATCGTAAAGTCATTTCTACATTCTACCAAAGATTAGCATATTGTCAGGAAGTAAATGGCAGCCACTTTCAGCATTTACTTTAACACATTGAAACACATTTGCAATCGTTTGGTGCAACCTAACCTGATCTCTGTATACACGCACCGCACGCACGCACACGCACACATTTCGAACAATTATTATGATAAATGAGCATCCACAAATTTATTTACTGTTTACTATGTCGATTGCTTTCCAGGTCTTTAAATGCTCGATTGTAATTTGGTTGGGTCTTTGCTTTTGCTGACTGGATCCACGACCGATCTTGCCTTAGTTAGCTGGATCACACACACAACAGATGCAAATCCGAGCGAGTAACCTCCATGTAGTACACCTTGGATAATGTTAATACCGGCGCTACTCTATCATTCAACCCTCATAACTCGCAAAGTACTTAATAAAAATGAACATTATTATAGTGTTTTGGAAAGCTCTTGAATTAAGCTATAAGAATATGCAATCAAATGTAGGGGGTGTCATTTAAAAAAGTCAATGTGACCTTGACCTGACCTTGACGACGCCATCCAAGGTCAAACTGATAGAATCAGTATATAGATCTTCTTAAACCCTACAACTTTTGTTGGAAACACTTTTCTGTAAAACGTATATTTTCCGAGATATTTAGGGGTTTCCACACTTTTGGTAGACCCTGTATATATACAGGGTGACCCATTTTAATTTAGGCAGCCAAATAACTCGAAAAATAAGCACACTACGAAAAAATGGTTAGATTCAAAATTTCGTCATTTAGAAGGGGACGTACAATGACGTTAAAATCAGCCCCCCCACCCCTCCCCCTGGGCGGTGAGGGGGGCAAGTTTGAAATCTTAAATGGAACCCCCTATTTTTCATTGCATATTCTTGTAGCTTATTTCAAGAGCTTTCCAAAACACTATAATTAAGTACCTTTTTATTAAGTACTTTTTGAGTTATAAGGCTTAAAATAATTTTTTAATTTTACATAAACCATAAAATATCTAGTAAACCATTCATTTTTCGATTATCTTACCTTCATACTTTTATGTACAAAATAATGAGAGGAATCAATTGGTGTAAAGAAAACATACAGTTGTTTTTAAGAAAAAATATGGAATTGTTAATTGCAAATTACATATTTTTTCTTAGAAACAACTATGTGTTTTCTTTACACCAATTGATTCCTCTCATTATTTTGTACATAAAAGTATGAAGGTAAGATAATCGAAAAATGAATGGTTGACTAGATATTTTAAGGTTTATGTAAAATTAAGAAATTATTTCAAGCCTTATAACTCAAAAAGTACTTAATGAAAAGGTACTTAATTATAGTGTTTTGGAAAGCTCTTGAAATAAGCTACAAGAATATGCAATGAAAAATAGGGGGTTCCATTTAAGATTTCAAACTTGCCCCCCCTCACCGCCCAGGGGGAGGGGTGGGGGGGCTGATTTTAACTTCATTGTACGTCCCCCTCGAAATGACGAAATTTTGATTCTAACCACTTTTTCGTAGTGTGCTTATTTTTCGAGTTATTTGGCTGCCTAAGTTAAAATGGGTCACCCTGTATATACAGGGTGTCCCATTTTAATGCCCCACCCCAAATAACTTTCTTATTTTTAATTTTAGAAAAAGATGTTTCAGACAAAAGTTGTATGGTTTCGAGGGGGACATAAGATGGTACCATTAATTTGATCTTGAAGAGTCACATGAAGGTTACGTGAAGATCATTTTCAATTTCTTAAATGGAACACCCTATATATTTTTGCATATTCTTGTAGCTTATCTCGAGAGCTTTCCAAAACACTATAAATAAACATTTTTTCATCAAGTACGTTTCGAGTAATGAGGCTTGAAATCATTTCTTAATTTTACATAAACCATAAAATATCTTGTAAAATATTCATTTTTTGATTATCTTACCTTAATACTTTTATGTACAAAATAATGAGAGAAATCCATTGGTGCAAAGAAAACATACAGTTGTTTTTAAGAAAAAAATATGTAATTTGCAATTAACAATTCCATATTTTTTCTTAAAAACAACTGTATGTTTTCTTTACACCAATTGATTTCTCTCATTATTTTGTACATAAAAGTATTAAGGTAAGATAATCAAAAAATGAATATTTTACAAGATATTTTATGGTTTATGTAAAATTAAGAAATGATTTCAAGCCTCATTACTCGAAACGTACTTGATGAAAAAATGTTTATTTATAGTGTTTTGGAAAGCTCTCGAGATAAGCTACAAGAATATGCAAAAATATATAGGGTGTTCCATTTAAGAAATTGAAAATGATCTTCACGTAACCTTCATGTGACTCTTCAAGATCAAATTAATGGTACCATCTTATGTCCCCCTCGAAACCATACAACTTTTGTCTGAAACATCTTTTTCTAAAATTAAAAATAAGAAAGTTATTTGGGGTGGGGCATTAAATGTACCCTGTATATACAGGGTGTCCCATTTTAATCCATCCAGTCGAATATCTCGAAAACCAAGCCCGGGAGAGAAAAATGTTTCAGACAAAAGTTGTTTGGTTTCGAGGGGGCCATAAGATGGTACTATTGGTTTGACTTTGAAGAGTCATTTGAAGGTCACGTGAAGGTCACCTCAATCTTTTTAAATGGCACCCCCTATTTTTTATTACATATTCTTGTAGCTGACCTCGAAAGCTTTCCAAAACACTATAATAAAATATTTTTTCATAAAGTACTTTTCGAGTTATGAGGCTTGAAATCATTTCTTAATTTTACATAAACCGTAATATATCTAGTAAAATATTCATTTTTCGATTATCTTGCCTTAATACTTTTATGTACATAATAATGAGAGAAATCAATTAGTATAAAAAAAACACATAGTTGTTTCAAAGAAAAATGTAATTGTTAATTGCAAATTATACATATTTTTTCTTAAAAATAACTATGTGTTTTCTTTACACCAATCGATTTCTCACATTATTTTGTGCATAAAAGTATGAAGGTAAAATAATCGAAAAATGAATATTTCACTAGATATTTTATGATTTATGTAGAATTAAGAAATTATTCAAGCCTCATAACTCGAAAAATACTCAACGAAAAAATATTTTATTATAGTGTTTTGGAAAGCTCTCGAGGTCAGCTACAAGAATATCTAATAAAAAATAGGGGGTGCCATTTAAAAAAATTGAGGTGACCTTCACGTGATCTTCAAATGACTCTTCAAGATCAAATCAATGGTACCATCTTATGGCCCCCTCGAAACCAAACAATTTTTGTCTGAAACATTTTTCTCTCCTGGGTTTGATTTTTGAGATATTCGACTGGATGGATTAAAATGGGACACCCTGTATATATATATATATATATATATATATATATATATACAGGGTGAGGCAAAAGTATGGAAACCCCTAAATTTTTCGAAAACTATGCATTTTAGAAACAAATGTTTCAGACAAAGGTTGTAAGGTTTCAAGTAATGCATTACATAGCAGTATCAGTGTAACCTTGAATAGCACCGTCAAGGTCACATAAAAATCACTTTGAATTTTTTAAATGGAACCCCCTATTTTTCATTGCATATTCTTGTAGCTTATCTCGAGAGCTTTCCAAAACACTATAATAAAGTACCTTTTTATTAAGTACTTTTTGAGTTATAAGGCTTGTAATAATTTCTTAATTTTACATAAACCATAAAATATCTAGTAAACCATTCATTTTTCGATTATCTTAGCTTCATACTTTTACAGTACAAAATAATGAGAGGAATCAATTGGTGTAAAGAAAACATACAGTTGTTTTTAAGAAAGAATATGGAATTGTTAATTGCAAATTACATAGTTTTTCTTAGAAACAACTATGTGTTTTCTTTACACCAATTGATTCCTCTCATTATTTTGTACATAAAAGTATGAAGGTAAGATAATCGAAAAATGAATGGTTTACTAGATATTTTATGGTTTATGTAAAATTAAGAAATTATTTCAAGCCTTATAACTCAAAAAGTACTTAATAAAAAGGTACTTTATTATAGTGTTTTGGAAAGCTCTCGAGATAAGCTACAAGAATATGCAATGAAAAATAGGGGGTTCCATTTAAAAAATTCAAAGTGATTTTTATGTAACCTTGATGGTGCTATTCAAGGTTACACTGATATTGCTACGTAATGCATTACTTGAAACCTTACAACCTTTGTCTGAAACATTTGTTTCTAAAATGCATAGTTTTCGAAAAATTTAGGGGTTTCCATACTTTTGCCTCACCCTGTATATATATATAGATATTATCACACCTGTAACTAGTTATAAAATACAATGTATGCAGCACAGCTTTTTTACACACAATCGAATTAGAAAATAATATTATATGAAGTCATATTTTAATAATGTGTACATATTTGTTTTGTTACATGTACATATGTACAAATGTTTATTTTTATAATAGAAATTTACAAATATTTACAATATATTATCTCGATTGGGACAGAATACATTTGTAAAATATATAAAAATATAGAATATATAAAATATAATACAAATGTTGAAATGTATATAAATATAGAATGGGCCCTTCCATCGCCCATTCCCGTGAGAACGCAACCAAAATATTTTATTTATTTAATTCGTCTCTCCGACATTTATAAGCGAAATTGAGTGCACTTTTTATTTGTCACTCTTATGAGTATCAGAATAGATCTTTGTATTATGAAATGCTAACACTTGGAAAAGGCAACAGTTTATTGTTTTTTTAAAATTTTATAGAAATGTTCTCTCATACATTTTACATCTATAGAATATTTCTCCTCGCAAGGATTGCCTCCTAAGGCTATAGTCGTGGCAAAAGCTGCAGCATAAATTCCACAACATATTCCATCAGGTTGAGTTTGAACTTTCTCAAAAATTATGTCATCTGAGTTTACTCTCGGATAACGAAGATGTATATAATTTTTTTCTTTAGCTACCAATTTATCGTATGTACAGTCGGGTAGACTATCATACACATGAAGTTTGGTGCCGTCAAAGAAAATACATCTCCAGTGATTACTACAATTTCCTCCAATTATTTGTAAGCTTTTGTTACTATAACTAGCTACAATCATGTGAGGATATTCTAAATATAACACACTTTGTGTTTCGAAACAAGAAGTTTCTCTTATGATGCGCAAAAATAAATTCAACGATTCATCATTTAATTGACTTTTTATAGGCAAGACATTATTCTTTACCACAGAGAGAGAAGCAAACGTCTCATCTAAGAATTTTCTTTGTCTTACTATATCGTCCTTAGTTATATTTCGTTTGTTTTCCGAGTAACTTATGATAATGCAGTCATCATCATCTTGCTCTTTACTCGAAACAGTAGCAGTAGTCACTGCTGCTTCTATTGACGAAGCATTCGGTCTGAATCGTTTATTTTTTATGCCATTTTCGCTTTTTATTAAACTTCGTGTACTTATTCGACTAGCTATTTTTTTTGCTGCTGCTTCTTTAGCTTCTATAATATATCTTGGATTTCTGATAGGCATATGCTTATTGTGACGACTGTCCAAGATTTCTGGAAGCATACATTCATTATAGAAGCGTATTAAGAAAGGCAGCATTTCATTTCTCCAAAAAATATTGTCTTTACTAATGTGTAATATTTTCATGCTTTTTGGAGTCCAAATAGCGAAAATACAATATTCTCGCTGTGTTATATTTAACTGACCTTGAATTTGATAATAATATTGGTGATTTCGATTCATTTTATCTGCATTTTTTTTATCAAAGATATTTTTTAAAGAAGTCATTGTCTGAATAGCTTCTTCTGCTGTTAAATTTTCAGCTGATAGAGGACATTTTATTTCCAGCACACCATTTTTATCAATAAGTCCGTCTGGGGAAGCACCCAAATATGGATTTTCAGTATCGATAAATAGTCCGCAAGGTTTTATTTCTTTATTTAATTGTAAAGCCAATTCTTTCCTTGCTACTTTTTCATTGTCACGGCCATATTGTATTGCTGCGTTGTCAATGAACGAAGGATATAATATTGCTTTTACTGTCGCTGCGCAAGACGTTGTTGATCTCATGCGACATACTGTTCCAAAATTAGATGCCGTCAACATTTCTCGTCTCAATGATAATCATAATTCTGATGCACTTTGGTCTCTTGTATTAAGTTCAATTTTCTGCCAATTTATAGCATTTTCGGACAATTTTTCTAAATGGTTTTGCCGAAGTTGTTCGAATATATCACATGGAAGATTTTTGTGATTGCGGACCGTAATGACGGTCCATTCCTAACCCCGATTTGAATTTTTTTTGCCTTTTTTGGTTTCTCGAGATTCTCTGGTTTTCGCAACTTTTATTTGTCGTCGTTTTTCCAGATTCTCAACGAGAGGCGGAACAGTTTTACGCAATGCTTTGATACAATTCTGTAAGGACTTGTTGCGTATTGTATTGCACAACTGCTCCTGCAGCTTTGATACAATTCTGTAAGGACTTGTTGCGTATTATATTGCACAACTGCTCCTGCAATTCGAGCATTGTAGGAGCCTCGTTTACCAATTAATGCGCTTTCCACCGATTTATTTGCAGATTATCGAGTTAAGCGATTCTGCAGAATTATTAGTGAAATTTAGTAACAAGCTGTCGGAATAACCGCTAAGATATATGATAGCGCTTTCTATTTTTTGATACAGACCATATAATTTTAAAGATGGTACAAAATTTTGTTTCGTTTCATTAGCATTCTCTTTGCATATATGACCTCGTGCTTCGCATCGTTTATGTTCGCCAAAAACATGGCTAGGAATGTTCAATATATCTTTTTGTAATTCCATAGCCTTACTGTGTTGAGGTGGTTGTTCTTTTCTTCGCAGTTCAGCTGTCTTTTCTATCTCTTTTCGGATATTCAAAATATTGTTTTTTACAACATTTCGCAATTGTACAAAGCCACGCTGCCTTTGTGTTTTTGGCTGAGTTATCTCTGCCACAGCTTTCAACTTTTTGTATAAATTGCGAAGCAAATGATTTGTGCATTCTATTTTTTTTACTGTTATCATCTGTTCACAATACGGTCTGTTATCAAGAATAGTCTGATACACGCTACTGTTTCCATCGGCAATAACTGTTTTATAGATTAGCCCATGCATTTCGAGGCTACATTTAAAACCTTCCGCCCATTTATAACATCGTTCTCCATGCTTGTGGAGCTTGCGTCGCGATTAAAATTTTTATAGCATTTGTGAGCTTTTGGTTCGATACCTTTTCGCTCTGCCATATCACAGATTGCACAATATTTATTGCGAACACGAACGAAGAGAATCTTTTTCGTATGGTAACCAATTATAGCTCCAATATCGGAAAGCGAGTTATAAGCATTACCATATGATCTCTTCATCCAACTACCGTCTGCTACAACGGTTATGTATGGAATACCGTCAATAGTATCATTTCTTTCAAGAGCGAGTTGTTTTTCAACTTCGCCAGCCAATTTCATATTTTCCATGGCAGTTTTTTTAAAATCATCGACTAAATTCTCTCTGTATTTGATATAAGTTGGCTCGGACATACAAGGAATATTAATGGCAGCACACAGCTCTTCTAACTGGGCATAACCAATTCCCATTGTAACAGTTCCTGCTACAGCAGCTGTATTAATGTCCAATAGTTCTGGTTTTGTAGGTTCTGACCAGATGTTAGCTTCATAATTGCACATTTGGCATTTGAAGAACAACTGCGTCATTAAACCACGGCGATGAGAATTTATGAGTTTCCAATCTTTAAATTGGCATTCTATTCCTCGCGCATGATTATCAAATGTTCTGTGGATTTCATTCCACATAAAAGAAATATCAACAATGCGACGGCCTTCGGGCATGCTTTCCTGAATACGGTTTGTATCCAGGGGGCCATTATCGATAACAAAATTATCTTCACAAAGTTTGACATTTTGATACTTACACATACCTGTATTTGAAGTTGACTCCAGGCATTGCATTGTTTGGGTACTAACTTTTGAATTCATCATATCGGAAGGAGAGTCTACCGATTTCTCGAAATCGATGGATTTATCGTTTCTACCCTTCATGCTCCTGGAGTCATTTGTTTCTTTAATCTGCTTCAATAATAACTGTCGCCTGTAAAAAAATTAATGGATTAATATTTTGTATAATATTGTTATAAAAATTAGATATGTTACTTATTTTATCTCTGTATGTAATCGTAAAGAAAAATAAAATCTGTGAAGAATAAGTGCAGTCCTTAGTTTATAAAATTATTACTGACAATTATAACTATGACACGATGATGTTTAGACAACATAAAAATAATTTATTTCAAAAAATCAAAGCGTACATGCAAACAACGCATTACATTTTTTTTAATAACCAGCACACGAATAGTTCGCCTCTGGGATAAAGTATTTTTTTCATAACCAGAGCGCACATGCAAATCGCTTCTGGCTAGAAATATTTCTTAAAACAACCAGCTCACGAAAAGATCGCCTCTGGGATAAAGTATTTTTTTCATAACCAGAGCGCACATGCAAACCGCTTCTGGCTAGAAATATTTCTTAAAACAACCAGCTCACGAAAAGATCGCCTCTGGGATAAAGTATTTTTTTCATAACCAGAGCGCACATGCAAACCGCTTCTGGCTAGAAATATTTCTTAAAACAACTAGCTCACGAAAAGATCGCCTCTAGCACTAATTAGTACAAAAATTTTAAAAACTTATAATAACTATTATTACAACTATTATTACAAAACTATTATTACAAAATTTACGTATAGAAAAAAATATAATGATACATATAAAGATAAGGACTATTCTTATTTTTCAAAAATTAGTTCTTTTATCATAATTTGTGTATATATGTGTTTGTATATGTATGTGTATTTGTATGTGTATGCATATATACAAGGTGGCATTTAAAGAATTATAAACTATTGGTCCATATTCTGAATTCTTTTTTATTCATAAAAGTGCCTCTAAAAGTGGCTCGTAATCAGTCAAAAGGCTTATAAGCCACTTCTAGAGGCACTTTTATTGACAAAAGAGGATTCAGAATATGGGCCATTATTACTGAAAGTACACATTATAGCAAAAAATTTTTCATACTCAAGTTTTGATTCAAAGGAAGATATAAAAAAAAATAATTGGTTTGACTTTAGATAATTGTTTGAAGATGACATAAAGGTCACCTTTCATTTATTAAATGGTAAAACCTATTAAATGGTAAAACCTTTTTTATTTTTTTTGTACTTTACCTCGAGATCTTTTCAATACACTATAAGAAAATATTTTCCCATGTAGTACTTTTCAAATTATAATTTCTTCATGTTACATAAACTGAAAAATATCTCGTAAAATATTCATTTTTCGATAATCTTATTTTTGGGGTAAGATACACGAAAAATGAATATTTTATGAGATATTTTTCAGTTTATGTAAAATTAAAAAATTATTTCAAGCCTCATAACTCGAAAAATACTATATGAAAAAATACTTTATTATAGTGTTTTGAATGGCTGTAAATGTAAAATACAAGAAAGTGTAATGAAAAATGGGGTTCCCATTTAAGAAATTAAAGATAACCTTCATGCCATCTTAAAACGACTATCTAAGATTAAACCAATGGTTTCCTCTTTATATTTTCCTTTGAGACAAATAATATTTGCTGAAATATTTTTTGTTATAATGTGTATTTTGAAACATAACTTGTAACACTTTAAATGCCTAACCCTGCATATTAAAATATAACAATAATTATTAGCAATAATTCTAAATTTATTTAAATATCATTTTTTTCAATTTTTATATACTAATTTGTTTAAGTGTACAGTGTGCCTCAATAAGATGTTTTCGTAAAAATTTTAATTATTTAAAAAGAAGACAAATTAAATTAAATTGTAATTAATTATTCGAGAATTAAGCTACAAAAGGTGATTTTATAAAAATGCTCCCTCTCTCAACGATTAGTTTGAAGCGCTTCCAAAAAATAGTTAATAATTGTATATAAAACTTTAGCTGTAATTTTTTATTTCTTCAGTCGTACACTTTTGAAGAATTTCAAAACATTAGAAAATTCTTTAAGAACGCATTATTAAAAAAATAAAAAACTACAGCTAAAATTCAATACAGAATAATTTTTTTAATTTTCATGGTTATCTCAAATCTACAATTGAGAAATAAATATTTTAAAAGTTCCTGCTTGGGATGTAATTCTTGAATTAAAATTTATAATTTGAAAATAATTTTTGACAAAACATCTTTCTAAATCACCATGTATAAAAATAATAATATATAAAACACACACACACATATATATATATATATATATTATATATATATATACAGGGTGTCCTACCATCCGTACACCCCTTTTCTTTCAAAAACTAAGCATTTTAGAGAAAAACGTTTTCGACAAAACTTGTATGGTTTTGAGAGGAACATAAGATGGTATCATTGATTTGACCTTGGATGGCATCGTTAAGGTCAGGTCAAGGACACCTTTAATTTCTTAAATGGAACCATCTATTTTTTATTGCATATTCTTATAGCTTATGTCGAGAGCTTTCCAAAACACTATAATAAAGTATTTTTCATTGAGTACTTTTCAATTTATGAGGCTTAAAATAATATCTTAATTTTACATAAACTATAAAATATCTAGTAAAATATTTATTTTTTTATTATCTTTCCTTCATACTTTTATGTGCAAAATAATGAGGGAGCAATTGGTGTAAAAAAAACACAATTGTTCCGAAGAACAAATATGTAATTTGCAATTAACAATTCCATATTTTTTCTTAAAAACAACTGTTTTCTCGACTCGTTGCAGAGTACAATACGCGAAAACATCGCACCATCGGTATGAGACATGTCGACGTCACTCCGCCGATCGCCGAAAAACTTTTAAATACGGTGTACAGCAATATAAAAATTGCGGCTCCGGCAAAATTTAAAGTAGGCGATTCGGTACGCGTGAGCAAATACAAGACCATCTTTGAAAAAGGTTTCACACCAAATTGGACAACCGAAGTTTTTAAGATTATCGAAGTGCAGAAAACTAATCCCGCGACATTCATACTCGAAGATTCGCGGGGAAATTCCATCGCTGGAGGATTCTACGAATACGAGTTACAACGCGTCGCCAATCCCGACGTATATCTCGTGGAAAAAATTTTGCGAGAAAAGGGTGATGAGGTTTATGTGAAATGGTTGGGAATGGATAAATCATACAACTCTTAGATTCATAAAAATAATGTATTGTACACATTTATTGAAACATAAAATATGCGTATAAAATATATAAAATTTATTAAAATATAAATATAAATATAAATATATAAATATAAAAATATATAATATAAAATGTACAAAATATATACATGGTTAGGTACAAAATATACAATAAACAAAATATAGATTTATTTACAACGGTATCTGATAATGTCCCCACGGTAGTGTATCGGTGGTATCGGGTATGATATATCGCTTGTCGTCGTACGGACTCAGAGCAATTTTCGTCTCGCGAATCGTGTATACTTGGTGTAATTTAGATCGTATACACGACTGCTGACGCGTCATTTCAATCTCTTCGTTCAAGCACCGCGTGTAATCGTCAAACGTTATCGTTCTCGCGACAACGTTGCTCTTGACACCTTTGACTTTCTTCGTATCCTTTTTCCCATTCACTCGTAACGCGTACATCTTTGCTCTGAGCCCAACGAATTCGGTCATTATGGCACCGTTGTTTTCATCCTTCATCAGACCCGGTACCTTTTTATTTAGAAGCGGTATACCGTATGCATTGTCCACCGCATAATCGCTCGTGTCGAATCTAACAATGTCACGCTTCATATTCTCATACACATTCGCACACTCGATGTGATATATGAGACTGTCCGTATCGGTATACATTACTCGACATTTGTCGCGATACATTGGCGCCATATACTCGTGATGAAATTCGTACAAACATGTCTTGGATATGTCGAGGATGCACATACCTACGTAAATCGGTTTGTAAAACTTCACCTCGAGTTTACGCAATTCCACAGCGATTAAGTTTTCCGAAAAAACGCTCCTGCTGTGGAAATTTGGTTTCGCGATCATCGCCTCTGCGCCGTATCGTCCGTCCCACTTTGTTAATAATTTTACATCGACACGATTGCGTACATTTTCCATCGTTTTACCAAATACCGCATTATTCATTAATTTGTATAAATTTTTTTCGAAATCATTTTTAGCCAACGTTCTGAAATGTGTATTTAATTCTATATAATTTTGAAGCCAGGGAGATTGAGAAAACTGTAAAATTCGATGTATTTTTGTTACACGAAGGCCGTGCCGCGTACACTGCTGCAGGTTGCGGTAGTGTATCACGTAACGCTTCTTATCGTATAACGTTGCAAGTAGCTTGAATTCTCGCTTGCCAGGTGGTTTGTCGCGTGTCGGGCAAAACGGTAGATCAGTGTGCGCATCGTGAAGATGTTGCGGGTACTCGAGATCCACTTCGAGGATATAGCCCGTAGGCGAATCTAGCGCGATGGATGATACGTCAAAATTTGACACATCGTCGACCCATCGAAAATCAGCATAGGGCAACGGTTGACACATCGCCCATCCGTACAAATTATTTACATCAAAGTACATCAAGTACGATGATGGTTTCGATGGATCGTACGACTCCATGTACTTGTTATTAGCGCGAGCGTATCTACCCGAACATTGGCTCAGGCCGCCGCGTATACCACGTTCGATAAACATAACCATGTCGATGTCTGTAAGCAACTCGAACGTGATCTTTGTATGCTTCAACATGGCGTCCCACGTGTATCCGGGGAGAGTATAGTAATACGCGGGGTCGAGTCCGTAACTTTCGATACATTTATCTCGAAAGTTTTCGAAAATGTCGGCTAATAACAAGACATCAATTTTGAGGTACAAGTCGCTATATTCGCCTAGCGTCTGAATGGAGAATCGTGTCCAGACGTTCTCGGCGTGCGCGTAATCGCTCTCGGATACAGTTTCACCAGTCAAGGAACTGTAAAACGATTCGCGCGGTGGTAAACACGTATCATGCAACCTGTCGACGGAATCGATGTATTCGTACGGAAATACGCCTTTTCGCGTTAACAAATTGAAATTTTCTGTTGATAAATTTGGAAATTCCGATTTTAAAATTTTGAGTTTATCTTTGTCCAAAAATGATGCCAATTTATCGAGACTCGATGCGAGAAATTTGTATGAATCGATGAAACGTAATTTTATTTGATTTTTTGATTCTTCTTCTTTAAGATCAACACTTTTGGTAAACGAAATATATTTTTCCTTGGTTAACGGTAATAACTCGATTTTCCCTTCGAACGCTGTGGCTATTTCCTCGATAATAAAATGAGAATCGTAACCGGATAAATTGTGAAACACTATCGGAATGCAAAAAGAATCTTTATAATTTATATTACAATTTGAGTGTGCAGGACCTCTGTACCGCCCGGTCAGATGGCAATGATCGCGAACGCGTGTATCATCTTGCGTAAACGGCTTTTCGCATATATGACAACGAGTGGCGCTATGGAATTTCTCCCACTCTTCGAACGTTAAATTTACCATGGGGACATTTGTTTTTAAAATATTCTTAACGCGAATTGCTAAATTTTTAAGGTCTTCGGCGAACCATGTTATACAATCGACGTTACGACGCGAATGATACTCTGATAATGAGTCGTCGTACGAACAATGTACATAATAAGCTAAACTAAACACCCGATGGTGTTGATATAATTTTTCTTCTTTCGTCTTGGCCAAGACACATTCCAAATCGGCGTAGACCACAAATGGAAGCCGTTCCTTCCGATTAGGGTTGCTGAACTCGAGCCACTTGTCCTTGTCGCTCGGCAACCGGACAGCGCAGTCGTTTAGCTTTCCGCAGTCGACCGTATGCGACTGCAACTTGGTGTCTGAATAAAAATAATGAAGGCATCTGTAAAAAAAAAATTTAATTAAGATTTATGTAACAAAGTGTATAACCTATAATTATCCAAATAATATAAAATAAACTTACCAATCACAGATATATCTTTGACCATTGTGTTTGCTCAATTGCGAGCTCACGAGCCGGGATAAATTCTTGATCCATGCAAAATGTCCCACCCGCTGTTGTCATCTTCAATGTACAGCAGGTTCACATGCTTATCCCGTTTCTGCTGCGAAAGACGTATCGGGACAATGTTTTTGTCTTCGATGCCGTACACATTGATTGAAATGTTATTTGCAAGTTCAAATTTCTTAATCTGATTCACAGTCACTGGAAACTCAATGTCCCGGAGATTCAGCACTGTCGCGTAATGCGGGTACGATGATTCCCGTTCCGCGTTCCTTTCAGCGGGATACAGAGCGGCGACCACTGCCCACGCGAAACACGCATTGTCCTTTGATTGCACGTTAATCACCGCTCTCTTTATCATAATCTCCCGCGGTAATTTGATGTGACATCCCGCGCGCAAAGGATTGTACTTGTTTATATTTACAGTCAAGTTCAGTATTCGCGACAAAGCCCACCCGCTATCGCGTTCCTGAAACTCTTCCAGAGACGCTAGGGTGGACTCGATAACGCGCTGTTCGTACCACTCGCGTAAATCGGATGTGCGAAAGAGTTCATAGTTTCTCGTATTCACACTTTTATTCGCGTGTTTATCACCCGACACAAATTCGCCGTTGAATATAGTGTTCACTTTTACACAATTGTGTTTTTTTAAAGCGTCCTGCACATGTTCCAACACAATGTCTTTAGCGTCATCGAGAAATTGGCGCGGTTCGATGTGATTATAATTTATCACCGCACCAGTCGATACGCGACTCTCGAACGCCGTATCAATTTCGCGCCACACAAGTCCATTTTGACGCGCACTACATCCGGCACCCGCGTGTACGAAACGTCCACGTACCGAATTTTTCAAACCTTCGAGGCGCGCGATCCGAGCAATCAGTGATTGTCGATTTCCGATCGATAATCGCGGCCGTTTGATTCGACTTTGCTCTTCCAGCGACTCGATGTACTCGTCGCATCGTTGCTCCCACACAATGTAGTTTTCCAGCGAATCAAGCAAAGCGGATTGTTCTCGCAAAATTTGCTCCTCCATATTGCTAACGTACACTTGCAAAATTTAGCGTTTCCAATGATAGGTCTGATGCACTTTAGCTACTGGTGGGGTGCGTCTCTCTATCATGATTTATATATCGTCTCATGCATTGTTTTATGATCGAACGATTTCATCTTACAAAAAATTCCCCGTAGTACCGTGTGCAATTTGACCTTGATAATTTCACGTTTTGTCACGTACATTTGAAAAATCTAACGTGATTGCATCAGGGGCAACCGTACATCGGCCCTTGATTTTAGCGCTTTCAGCTAAATCTTTGTCTGGGGATGATGCATGTTTTAACCTTGGCGGTTATTTTTTCACTATTTGTCACATACATTTGAATAATTTTGGTGCGATTGCATCAGTGGCAGTCGTACATCGGCGCTCGATTTTATCAAATTCAGCTAAATCTTTGTCTAGGGATGATACACATTTTAACCTTGGCGGTTATCTTTTCACTATTTGTCACGTACATTTGAAAATTTTAACGTGATTGCATCAGGCGCAGCCGTACATCGGCGCTCGATTTTTGCAAATTCAGCTAAATCTTAGTTTCGATGCAGATCTTAACCTTGAAAATTTCCCGTTTTGTCACGTACATTTGAATAATTTTGACGTGATTGTATTAGGAGCAGCCGTACATCGGCGCTCGATTTTAGTAAATTCAGATAAATCTTTGTTCCGAAGATGATGATGTCATCGCAGCCGTACATCGGCGCGACAAAATTTTGGAGGAAATTAAAATGTTGTGTCAGCAATAATCCCCTCTACATCATAATTTGGGATACTATTTGAATTGATATTGATTCTAATACGATTGCAGTATTGCATCAATCGCGCGTGTGAAAGATTCATCGCTGAAGAAATATGAATTTCTACGTTCCGATTCGAAACGGTAAAACTCCACCGTGTAAGAAGCAAAAATGCGACACGTAAGTTTAAATCGTTTAAAAAATTGGTTACTTATTGATTTTTAATATTGCTGTATAATTATTTATATTTTATAGTATCCAGCCTCGTCGTGCGGCTCGCATACTTGGAAGAAAGTACGCTCTAACCCCGACGTCGTACAAGTATTTGGACATTGGAATAAGCGTTGGAGCTGTATCGTACTTGGAGCTGATTCTCGGCGATAATCGAGGCAATCAAATAGTGTTGCCCTTTTCAACGGAATGGAATTTGTTGATGCGGAAGCAAGCAGACGTTGAACAATTTCTACAATCGACTGCTCTCCCATTAAGGATTGGAGATTTAACGATTGAAATGTATCAATCGAAAATTGTAAAACTTGCATTATGCGAAAATTCTTTGTACATGAAACCAGAAACATTATTACATTTATTTAATTTTGAAAATTGTATCGATCATATGCACAATTGGTTATGCGAGAATACGTATCTCGTAAATGAAAAATTTAAACAATTTGAAACTGTATTACAACGTAATAATATTACTACTGTATGCAATGCTGTAAAAACGATACGTGAGAGTGATGTCTTTGACAGCGAATCATTGATCGATTGCGAATTATTAACATGTGCTATAAATGATATTCTTTACGATGCGTGCAATAAATAATTATTTTTATTCCATCTATGAATTTTATTTCTTTCCTTCCATACGAATAAGAATAGTCGACAATTTTTCTCAACACGCTCCGCCAAAGATGTAGAGAAATGCTGAGGTAGATGAGACGCGATGCTCTAGTTGGAATGAGACGCGAGATATTAAAAAGATATATAATGAAGAGGAGTCTGCGACATTAGAATATTATTTCGTTGTTCTTTGCGTTTCGTTAGTCTTGTGTGTTACGTTAGTGCAATGGCTGAAGAAAACGTAATCATCGGTAATGAAGATATGGATGATAATGATGTTGAAGAAAACGTAATCATCGGCAATGAAGATATGGATGAATATAATGCCTGGATGGATCCCGTTGTGGTGGAAAAAATTGAGATTGAGAGAGAGAGAAGAGCGAAATGGAAGAAATTATATGCGAAAGAAGATTCATCTGATAAGGAACCTGATTTCGATTTTCGAACTAGTGATGTTGAAGAATTACTTCAGTATGAGCGGGAACAACTTTCGAAGAAGAATCTGGAAACCTCAGTCGTTCAATTTATAAGAAATCGTGAGCTCGGCTTGAAAAAACCTCGCACAATTTCGTTGAATAGATTTCTCAAAACTCGACACTTTTGGGCGAACTCAGTTAAAAAATGTGATACAAGTTTTTGTTTTGAATGTATATATGCGGAAGATCCTAATCACACTAAAGTAAAATGTTTCGGAAATAAACTTTGTGAACATCTTGAATTATGTAAAGGTATTGACAAATTCGAAGAAGATGTGCATGAGAATATGCTACGACATGACTTGGAGACGTTGAAGGTAAAAATATTTTTGCTAATGTGTAATAAATTTAAAACATTTACAATTATTATGTTTAATTTCAGAGTTTACGAGAGTACATGAATAGTCGACGAGAGGGACAGGAGCGGAAGTCCCTCAGCCCGACACATCGCCCCTAGTCTTCCAGGAGCGGCTTCACCCCCCCCCCTCCCCGCAACACCAAATTATTTTTATTATTATTATATTATTATTTATTATATTATTATTATATTATTATTATATTATGTTATATTATTATTAATTATAATTTAAGCACATACACACACACACACACACACACAATTGTATTAACACATACACATTTTAATAAATTTTATATATTTTATATTCATAAAAAAAATATAATTATTTACGCGCCTCTCCATGCATCCCCATCCCTGCGTCTCTCTTGCGCTAGTTATCGCGATATCGTTCTTTTTTGCACGTGCTAGTTGTAAGTCTTCGCGCTAGTTGTAAGTCTCTTTCTCTCGCGATTAGAATAAGTAATCTCTCTAGTACACACAAAAGTACACATTTAAATAAATTTTATTTAATTTTAATTGAGAAAAAAAATCTAATTATTTACGCGCCTCTCCATGCGTCCCCATCCTTGCGTCTCTCTTGCGTCTCTTTCGCGCTAATTTTAAGTATCGCTATCTCTATCATACTCGTTAGTTGTAAGTCTCGCGATATTATCGTTCTCTCTTGCACGCGTCATCTTCGCGCTATCGTTCTCTCTCGCACGCGTTGTTATTCTCGATATTATCGTTCTCTCTCTCTCTTTCGCTTAGAATATACTCTTTGTTCACTTACCTTTGCGTCGTCCTTCTCCCACCTATACGTCGTCCTTGTCCCACGTTAACGCCATCCTTGTCGCACTCGTAGCACTGTCCTCTTCACACACTTTGCACTGTTCTTTTCCCATACGTTGCGCTGTCCTTCTCACACGCCGTTTTCTTTCCGCTGATCCACCTTCACCGCGCGGATCCCCTCGTCCATCCGGTCGCGCCGCGGATCCCCCCTTCACTGCGCGGACCCCCCTCGGATCCCATCGCTCGCGCCGCGGATCCCCCCTTCACCTCGCGGACCCCCCTCGTCCATCGCTCGCGCCGCGGATCCCCCTTCACCTCACGGACCCTCTCGCCCATCGCTCGCGCCGCAGATCCCCCTTCACTGCGCGGACTCCCTCGTCCATCGCTCGCGCCGCGGATCCCCCTTCATCTCGCGGACCCCCTCGTCCATCGCTCGCGCCGCGGATCCCCCTTCCCCGCGGGTGACGTCACCCTTGCGCGCCGCGGTTCCTCCTTCCCCGCGCGTGACGTCACTCCCCCCGCACCGCGGTTCCCCTCGCGCCTCACCCCCCCTGAGAGGACCTGAGTTAGAACTCCCATAGTATCACTACTCACTTTCCTTATTATTTTCTCTCTAAATAAATCTGTTATTTATTTTTATTAAATCTCGCGTTCTTTATTTGGCTGGCGAGCAGCTGTGATTACTGTGTCCGTCTTTGTCTGTCAATTTAGTAAGCTCGCCCAATCAATTCACTTTTTCTTTCAAACCCCGCCCCTCTACCGTTAGGCGAGCTAGCCAGCCCGTGGCGAAGCGGGCTGTCGTATTCTTTCGCGCTTCTCGAAGAATTTGTGAAACTGGTACGTGAGAGACCGTACCTGGCGCCCAGTTCTGAGGTAACGAGACGGCCTTCGCTCCACCGCGGCTCGCGCGCGGACACCCTCCATCCCTGTCCCGCCGATCGCGAGTACACCAAAACCCTTGTATTTTTGACGGCGCTTCCGCTCCCCCGCGAGAATAAAATTTTGAATTGAAAAAGCGTCGCAATATATAATGTTCATTATTTTTTATTAATAACGCAACTTGTTACGATCGACTTTTCCCGCGTTACTTGTTCTTACGCATACGGCACAACAAGTACTGTCGCTCAGTAACAGTGATGCCAGAATGGATACGCTGGTAACAGTAAATTATTTCGTATAGAATATAGCTCGGCGTTCCTGTGAAACAGTCGAGGGTCGAGAGGCATCGAGCTAAACTCCATGCGAAATAATTTGCTATTGTCAGCGTATCCATTCTGGCATCATTGCTCCGTAAATATATATATTACAGCCGCCGCGCAGCCTGATTCCGCGGTACTATAGAAAATCAAATTTTTATATTTCGCATTTCTTCGATTTGAAAATAATTGCAATAGATTAATGACGATTTTGCGATTAAAATGACACCAAACATGACATAAATCGGGTCATTTTTAATTAAATTAATTACAAAATTTTAATTATGTATTTCATTAAAAATCACTCGATTTATGTCGTGTTTGGTGTCATTTTAACCGCAATAATCTCTTCAATTCATTGCAATTATTTTCAAATCGGAAAAGAGCGAAATAAAAATTTTAATTTTTATGATATTTAAATCCAGTACAGTTGTTATAGATAAGGAAAGGTCTCCAATTCGAAACGAGAGCAAGAAGGAATAAGGAGCAAACGAGATGACGAGACATCAAAGAGTTCCGAAGTCTCGCTCGCCAGGCTCACTTTTTCTTATCTTCGTATGTATACATGTCAATTTATAATGGAAAATAAAATTTTTTTATTTCGCATTTCTTCGATTTGAAAATAATTGCAATAGATTAATGACGATTTTGCGATTAAAATGACACCAAACATGACATAAATCGGGTCATTTTTAATGAAATACATAATTAAAATTTTGTAATTAATTTAATTAAAAATGACCAGATTTATGTCATGTTTGGTGTCATTTTAATCGCAAAATCGTCATTAATCTATTGCAATTATTTTCAAATCGAACAAATGCGAAATGAAAACTACGAGGGAGTGCAATCATGAGTATACGTATAAACTTATCACAGGCATGAAAGAGAGAAAGAGAAAATACGATTTTATCTGTCCTTGTCGATAAAAATTTTGATGACAGTGCCATCTATCATGCTATTCGTCAATTAATTTTGTTTGATTTTACTCTTTTAATATCGATACTGTACATGCACGCACGTACACTAAACAGTTCGATCATAAATCTTTTTATATAAGCTTCTAAGATCACTTTTTTTACTTCTGTATTATTCTTTCATGTTATCCCAACTGCGAGCGCTGTCTTTAACACAGATGAACTGCAAAACTTATATATTAAAGTAATATTGTTACGATGTGATGCAAGAAGTCGGTAATACTAATGTAATTAACACAGTTTTAAGTACCTTTTCTTGGTTTTTTGCATTAAGTTATAGCTTCCGCACTTCGTTATTCTTAGAACTTTAATTGTGGAAAAGGATTTATGGATTTGTGTAGCCAATAAAAAGATTTATGATCGAAATGATTCCTCGCATTTTGGTAAAAAAGTCGACTTTAGGATCCTCTTAATTACCCTTTTTCTTGCGTACTTGCTGTCATTCGTTTAACTGGCTTTTTTACTGCTTGTATGTATTTTCTCTGAATAATTTTGCATTAATTTCTTTTTAATTTACTGTTGTTTCACATTAATTTTTTCTTCTTTTTTTCTTTTTTGCTGTGATATGTTTGCATGAATGCATGTTGCTCTGCTCAATTTATTTTTCAGATCCCAGCTTTTTTTTTGTGGCTTTGGATTTATTAACTTGCAAAATAAGGAATTTTTGGCATCAAAGACAAAGTGTAAATAGCGTGTGGTATCTCTGTCCTTTACACGCATGCCATCGTTTTTTGACACTTTCTTTCCTACACAGTTACGATCTCTGTGAGTAGGTATATAGGGGGAGTTCTAACTCAGGTCCTCTCAGGGGGGGTGAGGCGCGCGGGGGATTACGGTGACGCGGGGGAATGACGTCACGCGGGACGGAGGGGATTTTGGCGGCGGCGCGTGTTAGATGTTTTACGGCAATATTGTATTACATGCCCGATTGATAAACAATATTGCGTACGAACATGTTCGGTTTATAAATAATATAAACAGCAGCATTTCTTCGAAATGCATCGCATGCGAGAGCAACGCGTGCGAGGGAGAGGGAGCGATGGCGTGAGAACAACGCGTGCGAGGGAGAGGGAGCGATGGCGCGAGAACAACGCGTGCGACGAACGAGGCTTACAACTAGCGCGAGAGAGAGAGACTTACAACTAGCGCGAGACGAGACTTAGATCAACACATGGGAGATAAGGATACTTATAACTAGCGCAGGGATGCGAACGCAAGGAGAGGCATGCGAAATAATTAGATTTTTTTAAATTAAAATATATATAAAATTTATTTTAAAATGTGTGTATGTGTATATTATACATATTTATGTGTGTGTGTGTGTGTGTGTGTATGTATATTTAAAATTAAAATTAAAATGTAAAATATAAAAATATAAAAATATAAAAATATAAAATATAATGGTATAATATAATATAAGTATAAAAAATATATAAAATTAATTGGGGGAAGGGGGGGGTTGCGCCGGTTCAGGGGGAGGCGGCTCCTGTAACAAAAAAATATATAGTTATAATATATAATAAAAAATATATAGTTATAATAAGATTTATAAAAAAATACATCTGTGTTCCCCATTACACATGCCATTGGGCGCCCGAATCTCCCCGGGTGCCCGAATCTCCCCGGGTGCCCGAATCTCCCCGGGCACCCAAATCTCCTCCTCCATATAGGGCTCTTCCCCGAAGAGCCGCCGAAGGTCAAAAATGTCCTCGTCATTCGGGGGACTCTCCGGAGCGTCACCCCACATATAGGAGAGATCATAGCGTCTCCCCCGCCACTCCGCCCGCACCCATTGCCGGTTCTCTATATTCATGAATCCCGGTATCCGGACTTCAGATAGGGACTAGAAAATATAAAAAATATAAGTATTATGCACAATAGATGTACAATTTTTTATAAATTATTCGCAAAATCAATACTTACATTCCAATCGAAGGCCAGCTTCATCAGCAGGACACAGAGCAAGTCTCCAAAGGCCTGCTTCCATCCAGCGCAGTTTTCCAAGAAGTATTCCATTTTTATATCGTTCCAACTCGCGCACTCTTCTTAACTCGCGCACTCTCGGAGACTTTCTGATGCGACAACGAGGTCTCGGTCCGAGATCGTAGCAGAGACACCATATGCAGCCATCTCCAAAACGCATCGTAAAACAAAAGTATCGAGTCTACAAACAACTGCACTATAAAAACAGCAGTATTCTATTGAAAGACAACGCTTGAAAGACGACGCTTGAAAGACAACGCTTGAAAGACGACGCTTGAGAGAGAACGATGGCGCGAGGAAAACGCGTGCGAGGGAGATAGCGAAAGGAATGGGAACGCAAGGAAAGGCATGCGAAATAATTAGATTTTTTTAAATTAAAATATATATAAAATTTATTTTAAAATGTGTATATATTATACATATTTGTGTGTGTGTGTGTGTGTGTGTGTGTGTATTTCAAATTAAAATTAAAATGTAAAATATAAAAATATAAAATTTAATCCATTATATTATAGAGTGCCCATAGCTCATCAAAATTTACATAACAATCGTTATTATGATTTCTACTTAGATCTCCATTCAGATTATTTTGTTCTCCATTCAGATTTTTCATCTCTCCTAAAACATTCTCCTACAAAAAAATCATCCAAAAAATAATTACTTGAATATTTTAAATTAATTTCGTAATTATATTAGCAAAAATTATCCGTTACCTGTACATTCTCTTCCTGTTGTTTTTTCTTTTTATGCATACTTTTTGTATATAATTTCAGGCGGACATTTACATTTACAAGATTGACATTGTGTACAATACCGCGTTATATATAATAATTGATGATTACTAGCAATGCATTTTCTAAAATCATCATATTCAATATCATGATAAAAATCATTCCAGATTATTAAATCTATATACGTTTGGTTTATGCCCGTTGGGATACGTATATTTATACACGGCGTGTATGTACAGTCATTGATACACCTATCTACCCAACTGTAATCGACATTTTTATATATATAAACATGGTCTTCATATTCAAATATTTGATCGCAATTATTGCGTCTAATACATTGGTATTGCCAACCATCTTCTGAGTCTATGATTCGAGTAATTTTACGTTTATTACCGGAATAAGAGTAATGATTATTGTCTACATCAGTACAGTAGTGTGTCTTCTGAATTTCACGAAAAATTTTCACTTGCACATGATCGGGCCATTCGATATACCCATTCTCGTATATATTAACCTCGGCTTGTCTGACGAAACGTTGCTTACGCATACCTCGTATGCCTAATTCTCGATCGCGCACATATTGTGTTATCGATATCTGTTTAGTATTCGATTTTTCCACAGCACTATTATTGTCTCGGAAAAGGTCGATTATGTGCCTCCATTCGTCTATACGTGTTTGCAGCTCCATTGTTATAATATTATTTTGTATCCTATAGTTCACACCAACTATGTTCCATACGAACGACACCACTTTTAATATTAGTAATATTCTTCTTCTCTCGATCAGAACTTGGAGACGACTGATTGATCCATGGTTTTTTCTCTATGCTTCGAAGGGTCACACTAGTGTAGCGATTGCACAACGACATACGTTAAACATTCTTAATCTCTTCATGATCCACCCCCGATATAAGTAATTGTAGATTCTTTCCCCGTTCGAAGTATCCTTATCTCTCTCGCATTGGATTACAGAGCATGCACATTTAACAATATTATTACCAATTATATTAATTATAAACAATATAAACAAATGGCACCTCCCAGAATCGTCCTCCGTAATTTTTTCTCGGAAGAATTGCACCCTTGCTTTCGCGGTACATCCCTTACCCCCGATATAAGTAATTCTAGATTTTTTTCCGTTCGACGTATCCTTATCTCTCTCTCATTGAATTACACAGCATGCACATTTATAAACAATATAAACAAATGGCACCTCCCAGAATCGTCCTCCGTAATTTTTTCTCGGAAGAATTGCACCCTGCTTTCGCGGTACATCCCTCACCCCCGATATAAGTAATTCTAGATTTTTTTCCGTTCGACGTATCCTTATTTCTCTCTCATTGAATTATACATCATGCGAATTTATAAACAATATAAACAAATGGCACCTCCCAGAATCGTCCTCCGTAATTTTTTCTCGGAAGAATTTTTAACCTATCAGCGCCGATGTTCAACCGTTTTATAAACGCAAGCAAACGCAAAAAAAGTACACCACGATATAGTAAACTTAAAACTCTTTATTCATGTTTTTACATATTTTTTTGTCTTACGTATTATATGGATTAAAAGCTAAAGCCGCCAGCTCGCAATCGACGAGTTGATGCTTGTTGAAAGCGTCACTCGTGCGTATTACATTCGATATTTTTTTAGGATCCGTTACATCGGACGCGATATTGGAGAATTGCGTAAATTTGACATCGACTGTTTGGATAATTTTATCTAATCGATCAAAAGTTACATCTATGCAATCATCGAGATCGAACATACGATGTAACGTCGATTCTACCATCATCATGCATACGTTCGAAGATTCGAGACTTATGAGTTTAGCGTCGTTAATCGTACGAACTCGCACTGTTAGCGGTCCAACGCTTATAAAATTATACATCGTGAGAGTCGTTCCGAAGGAGATTTAGAATATTGCGACGTTGCTCGCAGAGTCCCTTCCATGTTTCGAGAGATAATATCAGTCCCTTTCCCCGATGATCTCCTATGATAATCTCCACGTAACTCGGCGGACCCACGTTGATACAGATTTCGAGGAATTTGAATTCCGTAGCTGTCAATGCGTATCGTCTGCCTAGTATACGAACCGCACGACGCTCCGACGAAATGCTACGGGAAAAATTAAAATTAAGTAATACTAATAATACAATTTGTAAAAAATAGAAAAATAGAAAAATGTTAAACGAAACTTACTCGTCGTATTTGTTCTCAAATGATGGAGTTTTATCACGACTCGGCACGTAATTATTCATGTGTCTTCCGATACCGCCACTGCTGCTACCGCTGCTGCTTCTTTCAACGTAGTACATTCCTTTGGGAGGTTATGAAAAGTGAATCCACGAGCGGTTAACGCGACACTGATCGTACAGGAATTAATCGGTTATACCCGACGCTCATTTATTAAAAATATAATGTAGTGGTGGGGGATCAATGTTTCTAACGCATTGGAATTTAGGAGAAGGGGGAGGCGGTGCTCGAACAAAAAAATTCTTAGAAACGCATGCAAAGGATTAGGGTGGGGTAAATAAGAGATAACGCATATGAATGTTTACATATTTTATTTTTATCGCAATTCTTTCTGGCGTCGCGACCACCAGTTAAATATTTTGAATACATTTTGTAACGCGCAATTCTTAACATGTTTTCCACATCGCATACTATTCGTATCGTCTAATTTATTTAGAGCATCGATATCTTCGTAATCCGCATCCAAGGTTTCAATAATACAGCCGTTCCCCGCATCGTCTAGTATATCGGCCAACCATTTTCGCTTTTCAAGTCTTTTGATGTACACGACGGACGATTCTTCTTCTTCTTCGTGTATCGTACCAACGACAGCTATTGTAATCGCACGCTGAGCCAAGCCATACGGAACGTTTCCGTCTTCCCATTGTAATCCGTGATGATTTCTAATCAGCCATGAGACTTGACATCGCTCAGATTTTGTAAGCGTGTGCCACGGTACGGGACTTGCGAAAAAGTAATGCGATAGAACGTATCCCTTTCTCAAGATTGCCGCTTCCTTCACGACAAAATTTTTCCCAACGATAAATCCTTGCAGATCCACAAACGTTGGTACGGACATGACGAGATCTCTCTCTCTCTTCGATACGCCAGTCGAGAGGAACGGCAAAACTCTAAAACCATCTCGCAAGACTTTGATTTATATCATGCTCCTCTTCCCCCTCTCTCTTGCGTCGATGTTATCCCAAACACTTAGGTGATTTTGCGTACAACGTTGGTCAACGGATTGTACTGGATCACGCGATCGTGTATGATGAGACAGTACGCAGTGGTATTCGGCGGCACGTTCTCCTTACACTCGAATTCCAATCTCACATCCACAGTTGCGCTCTTGACCGATTCGTTTTGTCGAGAACAATCGATAATCACGAACGGACCGTAAAGTTGAAACATCCCGACGGAGAGAATCGGCTCGAGATACTCGTATCCGTAATAATTCTTGCAGAAGCGCATATACGTGTCGTACAGAATGGAATATCTGTTTTTATCGAAATCCAGATTCATATCATCGTACGGATAATATTCCGAATTCAGTTAAAGTTTAACGTTGACCAATTTACAGTGGTCGAATTCACTCGCATCCTTAGACATGACATTCTTCCGACCTGCCTCCAAAGCGAAAACGACGTATCGTGGTTTCTCCAGCTGAGTCGCGGTCTTAATGGCCCACGAATGCTTGGTTGTAAACTGCAATAGCGGATACTCGTACAGATCCCACGAGCGAAAAGCCATGCTGAGATATCGTCCGCTTTCCAGAGCACGGAGCATCGACAACTTTTTGATTTCGCTCAACAGCACGTGAGGCATTCGCCATTGTATCTTGAATATGTCGAGCTCAGGCTCCTGCGCCGAATTTCCATGCAGACAATTGTCGTCGTTGCGCGATCGTATCAAGATCAATTCGTGACGAGCGTTAATCACCACGCGTCTGTAATCCTCGCAAAATCCCAGCAACATGTAGAGCGGTACGCAAAAATTGAAATATCCATTCGCGTTGGTCGATGGTTCCCAGCCGGCATTTTTCATAATCACGCTTCTATCGGATGATACCGTTACATAGTTTTTGAGCATAGTAGTTATTCCTACGTTTCTATTGCGATCAATCTCAACACCGTCGAGTTCGTATCGAATCTCGTCGAACATGAATGCGACGCAATTATTTCCCAGTACCAATTCACTTTCTCCTTCAGCTGCTGGTCTGTGTTTCGTTAGTCGTCCCTCGATGTATAGGAAACTCTCGTGCGGCAGCGTATACAGATCCTGTTGTTGTATGGGTATTCTTATCTCGTCATTGTGTCCGAACGTTGTATTGGCGAACGGGTTGTACGTGTGAGTCTCGACCTTGACGATACGATCGTCAAAGATAGGTTCGTCACCGATGTTGAGAATGTCGGTCATCGTTCAGCTGTTTCGCACCGCGAATCCCAAAGATTGCAAAAACGCAACGTTCGATGCGCTGAGTTTCTTTTTCTCGGATGATTGGATATTAGCGAACGTCGACGTTGATGTTGTTGGTGTCGCTGATTTCGTAAAGATTGCGTTATCTCTTGCGTCTTTCGATCCGTTCAACACGAGCATCTCATACGTCGCGTACGTACTTACGTTATCGCCGCAGCCGTCGTATGTGCAATCTTACGGTGATCTCTTCTCCTCGAAGATCGAGCAATCGTCCGTTCTGGTCGACAAGGCGTAACGTTAAATCCGTAATGCTCCGCGCGATGATCGGAAGATAAATGATCTGCGCCGGCGTTTCCGATATCAGTAGGATATATAGGAGAGTTCTAACCCAGGTCCTCTCAGGGGGGGTGAGGCGCGCGGGGTATTACGGTGGCGCGGGGGAATGACGTCACGCGGGACGGAGGGATTTCGGCGGCGGCGCGTGTTAGATGTTTTATGGTAATATTATATTACATGCCCAGCTGATAAACAGTATTGCGTACGGACATGTTCGGTTTATAAATAATATAAACATCAGCATTTTCGAATTGAGATTATGATCGTATAATAGAGATGTGACATTATCGCCATATCGTCGTAAACGCCTCGTAAAAAGTACGCGCGGTCCCATATATTTATCGAAAGTATATGAAATATTGTGTCGCATGCCCGGTTGATAAATAATATAAACATCTGCATTTATTTGAAATGCATCGCGTGCGAGAAGAACGAGTGCGAGGGAGAGGGAGCGATGGCGCGAGGAGAACGCGTGCGAGAGGGAGAGAGACTTAAAACAAAAAAAAAGAAAAGAAAGAAAGAAAAGAAAGAAAAAAGAAAAAAAAGGAAAGGAAACACAAATCCTTTTTTTCCATCAACCGGACGAAGGACTAACAAAAGTAACGCAAAAAAAAAACTAGGTCAAGAGGATAGGGTGATTTGGGATAGGACAGTAGGCTGAATAGAGATTCGAAAGGTCGAGAAGAACGCGTGCGAGGGAGAGGGAGCGATGGCGCGAGTAGAACGCGTGCGAGGGAGAGGGAACGATGGCGCGAGAGAGAGAGGGAACGCGTGCGAGGGAGATAATGTAAATAAATATTTTTTTAAATGAAAGTATAAAATTTATTAAAAATGTGTGTGTTTATACATTTTTTTTATGTGTGTGTGTGTGTATGTGTACTTAAATTTAAGAATAAAAAGTAATGATAAAAAGAAAATAAAAAAATATAAAAAAATATAAAAATATGAAATAAGAAATAATACAAAATATATGGGGAGGGGAATGCGCCGAGCTGAGAGAGGCCGCACCTGCAACAAAAAAAAATATACATTTTATTAGTTTTTAATAAAACATTTAATAATTTATTTAATATAAAAATAGTACTTACATTAACCTGCTAGAGCCATCAAATCGTCCTGTGGCATCCACACGTTTCCACCTAGGATCCACTCTTCTTCGTGGATGATTTTCAGATAGGGCTCTTCCCCGAAGAGCCGCCGCAGATCGAAGACATCTTCGACCTGACGATGGCGACTGTCCGGAGTGTCGCCCCATATATCTAAAATATCCTCCCGTCGAGCTCGACGTATCATCCGCACCCACTGTCTATGATATATATTTATGAATCCTGGAAGTTCAACTTCTCTCTGAAACTAAATAATAAATAATAAATAATTATTTTAATAATCTAATTTAAAAAATCACACGTACATGCAAACGCTACTTACCTCCAAACGCCAATCAAATGTAATTTTTAAAATTACACTAAAGAATAACTTAATAAAGCTATTCTTCCACAATTTAAACCACGTAAGATGTTGATACATTTTATCAAAAACTCTTTCCCCGTTTTATCAAAAACTCTTTCACCGTTTTATGGTATATAACGTGGAGCGATGAACTCACGTTCACAGTTCTGAACTATATGACGAGATCTCGGTCCGAAATCGTAGCAGAGACACCATATGCAGCCATCTCCAAAACGCATCGTAAAAACAAAAGAATTGAGTCTACAAACAATTGCACTATAAAAAAAACAGCAGCTTTCTTTTGAAAGACAATGCTTGAAAGGCAACGCTTGAAAGACGACGCTTGAGAGAGGGGGTGATGGCGCGAGAACAACGCGTGCGAGAGAGAGACTTAAGATTAACGCATGAAAGAGAACGATACTTGTAACTAGCGCAGGGGTGGGAACGCAAGAAGAGGTCTGTAAATAATCATATTTTTTTTCCAATTAAAAAAATATAAAATTTAATAAAATGTGTGTATTATACATTTGTTGTGTGTGTGTGTGTTTAAATTAAATTTAAATTTAAAATTAAAATTCTAATAAAATTTTAAAATATAAAAATATAAAAAAAATATATTTGTGAAGGGGGGAGGGGGGGTCGCCGGATCTGGGGGATAGTTGCTCCTGTAACAGAAAAAAGATATTGAATTAATACAAGCGTAGTTAGAGAGAGTTAAGATTTAAAAATAGTACTTACAATGTTTTAATGTGTGCACATGGGGCACATGTCGCACGGCAGTATTTGATTCAAAGATCTTCTGCACTCTTTGCAAGACATATTGCTTAAATGTTGATAATATATGCAGCGATGTTCCCGTACAGCTTCCAGAAATAAAAACGATAGTTCCAGGAAGCATTCCGCACAATATTTCAGTCCACATTGCACATAATAGAACGATATGCAACATATTTTTATTGTATCGTTCATCGTCAATATTCTCGGTAAGTCTAAATTTCGTTCTTTTATTTGTAATAGTTCATCACCGTCATCACTATTGATATTCTCGTAATCGCTGTCCGCAAAGGGTTCTACTTCGAAATCGGCGTCATCTTCGTCATCTTCGTGATCTTCATCAATATTCATTACATCATCATTTTCAATGATCCTCACATTATTATTTTCGATGATCATCACATCGTCATCATCGATGATCATAACATCATCATCGTCATCATTAATGATAATGATATTTTCTTCGGCCATTTTATAAAATACACAAGAACGATGAAAAAAATATTCACTTCTTCACTTTCGATTTCTTCACTTTCGATTTCTCGACTCGCGCACTGCCAAACTCTTTCTGACAAGGCAGCGAGATCTCGAAACGAGATCGTATAATAGAGATGTGACATTATCGCCATATCGTCGTAAACGCCTCGTAAAAAGTACGCGCGGTCCCATATATTTATCGAAAGTATAAACAATATTGTGTCGCATGCCCGGTTGATAAATAATATAAACAAATAGTACCTCAGAATCGTCTTTCACGATTTTTTTCTCGGAAGAATTTTTAACGTATCAGCGCCGATGTTTGGCTGCTTTGTACCCTTGCTTCCACTGCTCGTATATCAGCGCTTTCGCGGTACACCCCTCACCCCCGATATAAGTAATTTTAGATTTTTTTCGTTCGACGTATCCTTATCTCTCTCATTGAATTACACAGCACATAAATTTATAAACAATATAAACAAACGGCACTTCCTAGAATCATCTTTTACGATTTTTTTATCGGAAGAATTTTTAACGTATCAGCGCCGATATTTGGCTGCTTTGTTTTCTCCTTCATATAAGAAGGATTGAAGCGCATCAAATCATCATAGTATGTGATTTGAACGCCCATCGACGCGTCGGCAGTAAAAAAAAAAAAAAAAAAAAAAGTATAGCGGTGTTCCGTTAGAAAGATTTTTGCGCCTATTTCACATTCAAGATAGCGAACGGTATTGTTTATCGCGTGCAAAAGTCATCCGTAGAAAACTGTGACATAGTGTTTTAAAAGTGTGAGTGCGAAAAAGATAGGAAAATGGAAAACATCGAGCCGACCGAACGCGATCTGGTGGAGGGATCTCGCCGAATTGCCACCTTGGGCGAGTATTTCGCGTGGCTGCAGCGTTGCGAGGAATTGATCAAAGAGCTCGAAGAACGCAATCGTGTCAAGCGTCCGCGGCTCTCGAGCGGAAATAGACAATCTCTGGTGACTAAAATCGCGCGACTAGAAAGTGCGAAGACTCGATTGCAAAGACGGTTTATTCCCAGTGGTGGTGATTACAGCGGTGATTACAGCGGTGACAATAACGCGGAAAGACTCGTTTGGCGAGAGATCGATACCGCGTTCGACAGCCGTATTCTGACCGGTGCCGTGATTAACGCAAACTATATCGAACCTCGTCAATTTCTCGAGGATGCCGAAGACATTGTGCTCGAGCAAGTGCAAGACGTTCTAAAAAGACACAACAGTGTAAAAGTAAATACTATATTCAACGGTGAATTTGTGTCGGGTGATAAGCGCGCGAATAAAAGTATAAATACGAGAAACTGTGAACTCTTTCGCACATCGGATTTACGCGAGTGGTTCGAGCGCCGCGTTATCGAGCCCACTTTAACGTCTCTGGAAGAGTTTCAGGAACGCGATAGTGGCTGGGCATTGTCGCGAATACAGAATTTGACTGTTAATGTAAATAAATATAATCCAATGCGCGCGGGATGCCACATTAAATTGTCGCGGGAGATTATGATGAAAAGAGCGGTGGTTAACGTACAGTCTAAAGACAATGCGTGTTTCGCGTGGGCAGTGGTCGCCGCTCTATATCCCGCAGAAAGAAAGGTGGAACGAGAATCATCGTACCCGCATTACGCGACAGTGCTGAATCTCCGGGACATTGAGTTTCCAGTAACTTTAAATCAAATTAAAAAATTTGAACTCGCAAACAATATCTCGATCAACGTGTACGGCATCGAAGACAAGAACAGTATCTCGATACGTCTTTCGGAGCAGAAGCGAGATAAGCACGTGAATCTGCTATACGTGGAAGACGGCAAAGCGTCGGACATTTCGCGTGGATAAAAAATTTATCCAGGCTCGTGAGCTCGCAACTGAGCAAACACAACGGTCAAAGATATATCTGCGATCGGTATGTATATATTAATATAAAATAATTATTATAATTTATATAAAAATTGTTCTAATTTTAATTAAAAATTTTTCTTTTACAGATGCCTGCATTATTTTAGTTCAGATGACAAGTTGCAGTTACATGTCATCGACTGCGGGGAGATGAATGACTGCGCTATCCGGTTGCCGAGCGACAAGGACAAGTGGCTCGAGTTCAACAATTACAACAGGAAAGAGCGGCTTCCATTCGTCGTGTACGCCGACCTGGAATGCGTTCTGCAAAACGGAGGAAGAACAACAAAAATTGTACCAACATCACCAGTATTTAGTATAGCGTATTATATGCATTGTTCGTACGATGAATCTTTATCGGCGTATCATTCGCGTCGTAGCGTCGATTGTATAGCGTGGTTCGTCGAAGATCTTAAAAATTTAGCGATTCGCGTTAAGAATATTTTAACGACCAATGTCCCATGGTTAATTTAACGTCCGAAGAGTGTGAAAAATTTTACAACGCCACTCAATGTCATATATGCGAAAAGCCGTTCGCGCAAGACGATACACGCGTTCGCGATCATTGTCATTTGACCGGGCGGTACAGAGGCCCCGCGCATTCAAATTGCAATTTAAATTACAAAGAATCTTTTTGTATTCCGATAGTTTTCCACAATTTATCCGGTTATGATTCACACTTTATTATCGAGGAAATAGCCACAGCATTCGAAGGGAGCGTCGAGTTACTCCGATAACGAAAGAGAAATATATTTCTTTTACAAAAAATGTCGACCTTAAGGAAGGCGATTGGAAAAATAATGTAAAATTACGCTTCATCGATTCGTACAAATTTCTTACATCGAGTCTCGACAAATTAGCATCTTATCTAGACAGAGATAAGCTCAAAATTTTAAAATCGAAATTTGAAAATTTATCCGCGGAAAATTTCAGTTTATTAACACGGAAAGGCGTCTTTCCATACGAATACGTCGACTCGGTAGATAGGTTGCGAGATACGCGTTTACCCCGCGCGAATCGTTTTACAGTTCCTTGACCGGTGAAACTATATCCGAGAGCGATTACGCGCACGCCGAGAACATCTGGACGCGATTCTCCATTCGAACGCTGGGCGAATATAGCGACATGTATCTCAAAATCGACGTATTGTTATTAGCAGATATTTTCGAAAATTTTCGCGATAGCTGCATCAAAAGTTACGGACTCGACCCCGCGTATTACTATACTCTGCCCGGATACACGTGGGACGCCATGTTAAAGCATACAAAGATCACGTTCGAGTTGCTTACAGATATCGACATGGTCATGTTTATAGAACGCGGTATACGCGGTGGTCTGAGCCAATGTTCCAACAGATACGCGCGCGCTAATAACAAGTACATGCGACAATCGTACGATCCATCGAAACCATCGTCGTACTTGATGTATTTTGACGTTAATAATTTATACGGATGGGCAATGTGTCAACCGTTGCCTTACGCCGATTTTCGATGGGTCGACGACGCGTCGAATTTTGACGTATCATCTATAGCGTTAGATTCACCCACGGGTATATCCTCGAAGTCGATCTCGAGTACCCGCAACATCTTCACGATACGCACACCGACCTACCGTTTTGCCCGACGCGCGACAAGCCGCCCGGTAAGCGGGAATTCAAACTGCTCGCAACGTTATACGATAAGAAGCGTTACGTGATACTACCGTAACCTACAGCAGTGTACGCGTCACGGCCTTCGTGTGACAAAAATACATAGAATTTTACAGTTTTCTCAATCTCCGTGGCTTCGAAATTACATAGAATTAAATACACATTTCAGAACACTCGCGAAAAACGATTTCGAGAAAAATTTATACAAATTAATGAATAATGCTGTGTTTGGTAAAACGATGGAAAATGTGCGGAATCGTGTCGATGTAAAATTATTAACAAAATGGGACGGACGTACGGCGCGAAGCGATGATCGCGAAACCGAATTTCCACAGCAGAAGCGTTTTTTCGGAAAATCTGATTGCGGTAGAATTGCGTAAACTCGAGGTGAAATTTTACAAACCGATTTACGTGGTATGTGCATACTCGACATATCCAAGACGTGTCTGTACGAATTTCATCACGAGTACATATTTCCTCTGTATCGCGACAAATGTAGATCATGTACACCGATACGGACCATATCACATATTTGAGTGCGCGGATGTCTATGAGAACATGAAGCGCGATATCGCCAGATTTGACACGAGCGATTATGCGATGGACAATGCGTACGATATACCGCTTGTAAATAAAA
>NW_020229240.1:843316-959361 GCF_003227725.1 Camponotus floridanus
AGGAAATATTGGTTTATTAATAAAATGTTTCGAACAAAAGTTGTATGGTTCAAAAAAATCTATCTACTGATCTTATTAGTTTGACCTTGGGTGGCGTTGCCAAGGTCAGGTCAAGGTCACGTCAATTTTTTTAAATTAAACATACCATTTTTGATTCAAGAATCTAATAGCTGATGTCAAGAGCTTTTCAAAACCCTATAATAAAGTATTTTTTCGTTAAGCACATCACAAGTTATGAAGCTTGAAAGTTATAGTACCGCCGGCATTAGCATTACCCAAGATATACCACGCGGAGGTTGCACGGTCGGATTTATATCTTTTTTGTTTTGTGATATGTGCGTGTGTGCGTGTGTGTGCGTGTACGTGTGTGTGCGTGTGTATGCGTGTACGTGTGTGTGCGTGTGCGTGCGTGCGTGCGTGCGTGCGTGCATACGCGCGCGCGCGTGCTCTCTTATGTGTTTCTAAATAAATGTTCATTAATTTATTAAGTGTTCAAATTGATGTCCTCCTGCTTCTTGGCAGTATCCTAAGCGAAAATAAAATGTATCTGTGACGTTTCTTAAAGTTTCCGGTGTTATTAAATTTGAAATGTTTAATATTCTTTCCCTTAAATCGTTCACGTTGGTAGGTTTCGTTTCATAGACTCTACTTTTCAAATATCCCCAGTAGAAAAAGTCTAACGGGTTTAGATCGGGAGATCTCGGTGGCCATTCTATCGTGCCTCTTCTACCAATCCATCGACCAATAAAAGTTTCGTTTAGAAAATTGCGTACACGCAATGCGAAATGAGCTGGAGCCCCATCATGTTGATACCAAACATTTTCAAAAGCATCTCCAACAATATTTTGGATACCCGGTATTATTCGGTTTCTCAACAAATCTAAATAACTTTCCGCTGTTATATTACCGTCAATAAAAAATGGACCTATGATACGATTACACAATATTCCGGCCCAAACATTTACTTTCTCAGGATACTGCGTGTGGCAATCTCTCATCCAGTGAGGATTTTCATCAGCCCAATATCTCATATTGTGCCGATTAACTGATCCAGTTAGCTCAAAAGTAGCTTCATCGGAAAAGCAGATCCAAGTAAAGAATTGGTTATTACCATCAAATCGTGCCATCATCGTATCACTAAATTCAAGTCTTCTGTCAAAATCCTCTTCGAATAGCTCCTGCACAAAGTGAATTTTGTATGGATGGTAATGGTATTTCTTTAAAATTCTACGAGTTGATCTTTTGCTAATTTCAGTTTGTTGAGCTATTTTTGAAACTGATGTATGAGAATTTTCAGTTGTAGCTAGTAAAACCTCCATACTCTTATCATCGTTGGTGGCATCTTTGGGTCTTCCAGATTTTGATTCATCTTTTATTGAACCAGTTCTTTCGAAACGATCAACAGTTCGAAAAACAGTTGATTTCGAAATTGGAGGACGATGATCAAATGTGTCATTAAATAAATTTACCACTTCTTGATAAGATCTAATTCTATCACCGAATCCTCGCATCATAAGAATAGTAATTCTTTCTTTCTCGGTCAAATGCATTGTGTTCGCAATCTGAAGTGAACACTAAGTATTTACAAACGAATATTAAACTGAATTCTGACAGGCTCTGTCTCAGTGCTGAAACTTCTTATTGATTCTTTTAGTAATTGTTTTATCGCGAACACAATGCATTTGACCGAGAAAGAAAGAATTACTATTCTTATGATGCGAGGATTCGGTGATAGAATTAGATCTTATCAAGAAGTGGTAAATTTATTTAATGACACATTTGATCATCGTCCTCCAATTTCGAAATCAACTGTTTTTCGAACTGTTGATCGTTTCGAAAGAACTGGTTCAATAAAAGATGAATCAAAATCTGGAAGACCCAAAGATGCCACCAACGATGATAAGAGTATGGAGGTTTTACTAGCTACAACTGAAAATTCTCATACATCAGTTTCAAAAATAGCTCAACAAACTGAAATTAGCAAAAGATCAACTCGTAGAATTTTAAAGAAATACCATTACCATCCATACAAAATTCACTTTGTGCAGGAGCTATTCGAAGAGGATTTTGACAGAAGACTTGAATTTAGTGATACGATGATGGCACGATTTGATGGTAATAACCAATTCTTTACTTGGATCTGCTTTTCCGATGAAGCTGTAACGGTGCACCTTTCCCGACGCCGCGGATCAGCTCGTCGGTGTCAGGGTTCGGGAGAAGGGGAGGCTCAGGCTCGCAAAACACCACACAGTGCGGGTTGGATTTAAAATAACTTTATTTTAATGCAAATAAACAACAGAAGTGTTTCGGGCTGTAGGCCCGTACAAGTATACCTATATTTACGCGGAGTCGCGACGGCGAATCGGACGCGGCCTTGATTATCCTAAAAGAAAAGACTAATAACTACGGATATGGCTTAATGCTACTCCAACTATGGACAAGGTATATGCTACCAACGTGCCGATGGATGCTTCGAGCGCGGCCCGCGGAGAACCCAGGGGTGGTCGCGTGCGGCGTGGCACGGACACGGGCCTAGCGGGGTCTGCCAACCGAAGTCGGCTGAGGACGGGAGAACCCGTCCTCTGGGTGGCGTACACGGGTGCCCCGTGGTACGCCGGGATACTGGACGTCGGTAGCACCCGACCGGGCCCGGTAGCAACCGGGCTCTGGACCAGGGAAATTAAACAGGACCCCACCCCCTCGAATAAACGTGTGGGCTGCGAAAGAACGATTTGTCGGGCGGTCGTAGTGACAGAGTCGGTTGAGGATCGAGGAAGAGGAGAACAAGTCAGAAAAAAACTTTATTTATAAGAATCAACTTATTTCGGAGAGCCGTGGGGACGACTCCAACGCAAGTCGGGTGGGCGGTCGATGTCCTCCAGGAGCCGTGGATACGGTTGTCCTCCAGGGGCCGGGGATGCGGTGGTCCTCCAGGGGCCGTGGATGTGGCTATTCTCTAGGGAGCCGTGGAGACGGCGGGGTTCTCCAGGAGCCGTCGATACGGCTGTCCCCAGGTATGGTGCTCGTTCACGAGCCAGGAGCCGTGAAAACAGTTGTCGTTGCCGGAGCCGTGAAAACGGCTATGAGTCCCAAGAGCCGTGAGAACGGCTAATTGTTCGAGGAGCCGTGAAAACGGCTATCTGGGTGCCAGGATGCGAGCCGGACAGTCCGGACGTCGGTTGCGACCGACCGAGTACGGGAGCCCCGTACCCTGGACCGCGTCGTCCGTGGCTCGACGGAGGGTGATTTGGAAGCAAGCCGGACAATTCCAGACGTCGGTTGCGACCGACCGAATACGGGAGCCCCGTACCCTGGACTGGATCGTCCGTGGCTCGAAGGAAGGCTTCTGGACGTCGGAAGCGGCCGACCGGGCACGGCTGAGGCCGTGCTCTGGAACAGAAGCAAGGACGGAAGAGGAGTTCGGTAGGCTTCGAATGCCCAGGGTGCGCCCTGTGGCTTCTAGCGTCCCGAGAGTCGGGACAGGAATAGGTATCGGTCTGCCGGAGCGGTCGCCTTATATACCCGGCTGGCTACCCCCACTTGATACCCCCACGCGGTCATGCGCGTAATGGTGGTGTGGACCGCGGTACTCAATCTGCGGATCCGCGGGTCGCGGTGCTCAATCGGCGGCGCTGGCGCCAAAATGGCGCAGCGCGGTCTTGTTTTTCGTAACGGCTATGCCGTTACACTACCCTCTTTTCTATGGGGGAAGGTCGCGGTCCGGCAGCCGCCTACAGGAACGCTGGCGGCCCTGGTGGTCGAAGCGGACCAACCAGCGTCCTGTAGTTGTGTGCACCCGATACTTGCGCGTCTGATGGGCCACGTGGTGTGGCACTTCCGCGCTCTCCCCGTCGGGCAGATGCACCCGGATCGGTGGAGACAGGGTTGGATCGGTTGTTGGTCGGGTGATGGCGGCGCAGACTGGGACGGCGGTCGTGGGTGGTGGTGGCGCGGTCCCGACACTGCTTGTCGCAGAGGCTGCTGGTGGCGGCCGGACCGTGCTTTTATGAGGCGGCGCGGTGGCCGGAGGACCTCGGGCGCGTGGCGGTGGCGGTGGCGGCTCGGCCAAGAAGATGGCCATTTTCCGGGCCTGGGCTCGATCCGAACGCTGGATTCTAGTCCCGGGCTTTGGCAGGGGCCGGCGCTCCTCCTCCCTCCATTCTCTTCGCTTGGGCTGTCTCTCGCCTTCCGAGGAATCCTCGGAGTCACTTCCGAAAAGCTCCCTTACTAGCGTTCGCTTTGACATTGCGACTGGATACTAAACGGTGGGAGCGCGCGTCTGCCTTATATACCTAGCCGGACTGGGCCGAGTGGTGGGGGTGATAGTCGGGCGGCCCCCCTCATTGGTCAACGTCCGGGGTCGTATTTTTTAGGTCGCGTACATGTACGCGACGGTGCCACCTATCAGATTCGTCTCGTAAATCCACGATGACCGGGGAAATAATCTTTCGCACGGTCATTGGTCCTTGATAACGCGGCGCTAGTTTCGCGTTGAAACCCTCTGATTTGTCAGATAGCGGATGGTCCCGTTTCCATACGCGGTCCCCTATTCGTGGTCGCCAATCGCGTCTGCGCAGATCGTAATACCGTTATTGTCGTTGAAATGCGCGAGCGAGATTTATGCGCACGACTTCGAACGTGTCCTCGAGGGTTCGTCGGATGGTTTCCGGGGCGGTAGGGGTCAGGGGCAGTCGCCGATCGTCCGGGTGTGGGAGCGCAAGTTCCCTTTCGTGTATTAAAAATGCCGGAGTGTATCCGGTAGCCTCTTGCCTGGCCGTGTTGAATGCAAATTGTAGCTGGGGTATGTTTTCATCCCACTGTCGGTGCCTCTTCCCCACGAATTGCGAAATCATCGTTTTGATCGTTCGATTGGCCCTTTCCACCGGATTACATTGTGGAGTATAGGCCGGCGCAGTGCGATGAGTAATACCGAATGCTTTAAGCAGTTCTTGGAATGGATGAGACTTGAACTGCGTGCCATTATCCGATAATACTACGTCTGGACACCCGTGGCGATATATCACGCGATTTGCGACCTCTCTAGTTACGCTGTCGGCGGTGGCTTGGCGCAACGGGGCTAACTCCAACCACTTCGAGAAACGGTCCTGAGCGGAGAGTAGCCAGGTATGCCCTCGGGTGGAGCGTGGCAGTGGGCCTACCAAGTCTATTGAGACCTGTTGCCAGGGGGCGTCTATGTTTGTCGCGTGTAGTCGCCCTGCGGGTAGCTGCTGAGCGACCTTGTGAGCGGCACAGTTTAGGCAATTTCGCACGTAACGGGCTACGTCTCGGTACATCCCGGGCCAATGATACAGGCGGGCTACTCGTGCGATCGTTTTCGAAATTCCTAAGTGGCCGGCGGTCGGGTCGTCGTGAAATCTGCGCAATAGTTCTAGTCGGTCTGGAGTAGCTACGCACCGTTTCCACTGCTCGTGGGCGGGAGTCTCCTGGAAATCCAGGCTATGCAGGATGTGATGGTAAAGTTTGCCCTCCTGCAACCGGAAGTCTGGGTAATCTAACGGGTTCTTTCGGACGCCTCTACTAATCCGCTGGTACCATGGACACCCTTTAGCCTTCTGAACCGCGCTACTTTCGGGCTGTCGAGACAGCGCGTCGGCTACTTTATTAAGAGCCCCTTTTCGGTATCGGATGTCAAAGTCGAACTGCTGTAGTTCGAATACCCATCTTCCCAGGCGACCGGTAGGAGCTTCGAGTCGCTGTAGCCACTTTAACGATTGGTGGTCAGTGACTACCGTGAACCGGTATCCTTCGAGGTAATCTCTCATCCGGCGAATTGCCCATACTACGGCTAGGCATTCTAATTCGGTGGCGCTGTAGTTTTTCTCGGCCTGATTTAGCGTCCTACTCGCGTAGGCAATTACGCGTTCCCCTTGCTCTAGGTTTTGGGTGAGGACGGCGCCTAGGCCCTGAGTACTGGCGTCAGTTTGTAGGATAAAGGGTCGGTTGAAATCTGGGCATGCTAAGACCGGGGCCGTAGTGAGCATGTCCTTTAGTTGTTGGAAAGCGTTTTGTTCTTCGCTGGCCCAGGTTAATCGGGCGTTTTTCCGTGTGAGACGCATTATTGGGACCGCGATGGCCGAGAAGTTCGGTACGAATCTTCGATACCACGAGGCCATCCCCAGAAACTGTCGCACTTGGCGGACGGTGGTCGGCGCGGGCCAATTCGTAATAGCGCTCACTTTTTCTGGGTCGGTACGGATCCCTTCTCGGTCTACGATATGACCTAAGTATTTTAATCGGTCTCTACAAAAATGGCATTTGTCGACATTCAGCCGTAACCGAGCTTGTTGTAATCGCCGAAAAACTTCCTTCAGATGCGTTAGGTGCTCGTCAAATGTCCGACTAACGATGATAATATCGTCCAGGTATACGAGTACGTGGGGGTCTAGGTCTGGGCCTATGACGTTGTCTAGAAGTCGCTGGAAGGTGGCGGGTGCCGAATGAAGGCCGAAAGGCATCACGCGAAACTGTAGGAGACCCCGTCCGGGTATTGTAAACGCGGTAGCAGGTCGGCTACCCGGATCGAGAGGTACCTGCCAATAACCGTCTTTTAGATCTAGAGTCGAGAGGTACTTAGCCCCCCTTAGTTTATCCAGTGTAGCCGTAATATGCGGCAGTGGATAGGCGTCTTTTTCTGAAGCCTGGTTCAATTTCCGGAAGTCAATGCAAAATCGGAAAGCCCCGTCCTTCTTTTTCACCAGGACCACCGGGGAGCTCCATGCACTATTGGAGGGCTCTATCACTCCGGCTTTCAGCATCTTATCTACCTCGGTGTTTATCACGGCCTGCATGGCCGGGTTTCTGGGGCGGTATCTCTGCTTAATCGGTAGGCCGGGTTTTAAACGGATAGTGTGCGTGATACGGTCGGTAGGACCTCGGATCGGTCTGAATCTCCGCAGTTCCCTCTCGAGGAAGTTTCTGAGGTGTCGGTCCTCCGTTTTGGATCGGGGAGCAATTCCCGCCGAGATATTGCCGGTGGCAGTTGCTACCTGTCGGGTAGATGCGACTTGATCGCGCGGTGGGGCCGGTTATCCCTAATTTGGCCCATAGATCCGTGCCAATGAGCATGGCACTTCGAGAAGTCGGCATGACCCGGAACCTATGGTCAACTCTGATTCCTCCGACCCTTATTGTCAGTTCGGCGACGGCTTTTACCGCGGCCTCGGTGCCGTCGGCTAATATTATAGGTTCCTCCACGTCTAGCACCGGTCGTCCGGCCGCCTCCATTCTTTTTGCGGTGGCATCGTTGATAAACGAGATTTCGGACCCGGAGTCAAGTAGTGCCCATATCGCAACCCCTTGAGCATGCACCTGGACATGCGGCCGTGGCGTGTATCTTATTCGGAAACGGGTCGGAGTTCGGCCGCCTTGTCGCCGACCCGCGAGTCGTTTCCCGACGGGGGATGACAGTCTCGAGTCAGGACGCCGTCCTTTCCACAACGAGAACAAAACTTTCGAGGGGGTCGCTTACAATCGAGGCGAGTATGTCCCCGCTGTTTACAGCGCCAGCAACATGTGCTTCGGTCGTACTGCACGGTGGCCACGCTGGCCTCAGGGGCTTTCTTAGTCTCCTTGGCGCTGTCTTTGCGGCGTTGGTCAATTGTCTCGTATTCCGCGGCCCGACGGAAAAGCTCGGATATCGTGGTAATCTCGTCAATTCGCGCGTAGAGCTGGAATTCTGGGTTAGCATTTTCGTAGAGCTGGTCAATTTGCTCTTGGGCAGTGTAGCCACCGGCTCTGCGCATCATTGTTAAGACGGTTGTCGCGTATTTCCGGAACGGTTCGCCGGGTTGTTGCTTCTGGCGCTGAATTTCTCGCCTTAATTGGCGTTGGTACCCGCGGGGCAGGTATTGGTCTTTGAGTTCCTCGCAGAATTGTTCCCACGAGTTCCAGGAGGATCGACAATTTCTATACCACAAAAGCGCGTCGCCGCGTAACAATTCGGGTAGCCCGGTTAATAACCGTGACCCTTCGTAGCCATAGGCCGTACTAAGTTCCTCCACCCGTTCGAGGAACGAGAGGGGGTCCTTTCCGTCAAAGTGCAGACCCCATTTACGCATTTGATTTAGAATCGGGGCCGAGTCTTCTACTGGCGGCTCCGGGGTACTGGGCACGCTCAGGTACCGATCGTTTCCGGATTTTGCCATCTCGGTGTTTTCCGCGATAATGTGGTCCCGAAGACGTTGACGCACGGTCTCAAAGTTCCCGGTGGTGTCTAACCCGGCCGCGGATAATCTAGTAGTAATCTCGGATTTATTCAGTCGGTAAATTCCCGAGAGCATGGGTGTGCGAGTCGGAGCCTCAACGGTCGAGTCCCTGTTCGGGCGCCATGTAACGGTGCACCTTTCCCGACGCCGCGGATCAGCTCGTCGGTGTCAGGGTTCGGGAGAAGGGGAGGCTCAGGCTCGCAAAACACCACACAGTGCGGGTTGGATTTAAAATAACTTTATTTTAATGCAAATAAACAACAGAAGTGTTTCGGGCTGTAGGCCCGTACAAGTATACCTATATTTACGCGGAGTCGCGACGGCGAATCGGACGCGGCCTTGATTATCCTAAAAGAAAAGACTAATAACTACGGATATGGCTTAATGCTACTCCAACTATGGACAAGGTATATGCTACCAACGTGCCGATGGATGCTTCGAGCGCGGCCCGCGGAGAACCCAGGGGTGGTCGCGTGCGGCGTGGCACGGACACGGGCCTAGCGGGGTCTGCCAACCGAAGTCGGCTGAGGACGGGAGAACCCGTCCTCTGGGTGGCGTACACGGGTGCCCCGTGGTACGCCGGGATACTGGACGTCGGTAGCACCCGACCGGGCCCGGTAGCAACCGGGCTCTGGACCAGGGAAATTAAACAGGACCCCACCCCCTCGAATAAACGTGTGGGCTGCGAAAGAACGATTTGTCGGGCGGTCGTAGTGACAGAGTCGGTTGAGGATCGAGGAAGAGGAGAACAAGTCAGAAAAAAACTTTATTTATAAGAATCAACTTATTTCGGAGAGCCGTGGGGACGACTCCAACGCAAGTCGGGTGGGCGGTCGATGTCCTCCAGGAGCCGTGGATACGGTTGTCCTCCAGGGGCCGGGGATGCGGTGGTCCTCCAGGGGCCGTGGATGTGGCTATTCTCTAGGGAGCCGTGGAGACGGCGGGGTTCTCCAGGAGCCGTCGATACGGCTGTCCCCAGGTATGGTGCTCGTTCACGAGCCAGGAGCCGTGAAAACAGTTGTCGTTGCCGGAGCCGTGAAAACGGCTATGAGTCCCAAGAGCCGTGAGAACGGCTAATTGTTCGAGGAGCCGTGAAAACGGCTATCTGGGTGCCAGGATGCGAGCCGGACAGTCCGGACGTCGGTTGCGACCGACCGAGTACGGGAGCCCCGTACCCTGGACCGCGTCGTCCGTGGCTCGACGGAGGGTGATTTGGAAGCAAGCCGGACAATTCCAGACGTCGGTTGCGACCGACCGAATACGGGAGCCCCGTACCCTGGACTGGATCGTCCGTGGCTCGAAGGAAGGCTTCTGGACGTCGGAAGCGGCCGACCGGGCACGGCTGAGGCCGTGCTCTGGACCAGAAGCAAGGACGGAAGAGGAGTTCGGTAGGCTTCGAATGCCCAGGGTGCGCCCTGTGGCTTCTAGCGTCCCGAGAGTCGGGACAGGAATAGGTATCGGTCTGCCGGAGCGGTCGCCTTATATACCCGGCTGGCTACCCCCACTTGATACCCCCACGCGGTCATGCGCGTAGTGGTGGTGTGGACCGCGGTACTCAATCTGCGGATCCGCGGGTCGCGGTGCTCAATCGGCGGCGCTGGCGCCAAAATGGCGCAGCGCGGTCTTGTTTTTCGTAACGGCTATGCCGTTACAAAGCTACTTTTGAGCTAACTGGATCAGTTAATCGGCACAATATGAGATATTGGGCTGATGAAAATCCTCACTGGATGAGAGATTGCCACACGCAGTATCCTGAGAAAGTAAATGTTTGGGCCGGAATATTGTGTAATCGTATCATAGGTCCATTTTTTATTGACGGTAATATAACAGCGGAAAGTTATTTAGATTTGTTGAGAAACCGAATAATACCGGGTATCCAAAATATTGTTGGAGATGCTTTTGAAAATGTTTGGTATCAACATGATGGGGCTCCAGCTCATTTCGCATTGCGTGTACGCAATTTTCTAAACGAAACTTTTATTGGTCGATGGATTGGTAGAGAGGCACGATAGAATGGCCACCGAGATCTCCCGATCTAAACCCGTTAGACTTTTTCTACTGGGGATATTTGAAAAGTAGAGTCTATGAAACGAAACCTACCAACGTGAACGATTTAAGGGAAAGAATATTAAACATTTCAAATTTAATAACACCGGAAACTTTAAGAAACGTCACAGATACATTTTATTTTCGCTTAGGATACTGCCAAGAAGCAGGAGGACATCAATTTGAACACTTAATAAATTAATGAACATTTATTTAGAAACACATAAGAGAGCACGCGCGCGCGCGTATGCACGCACGCACGCACGCACGCACGCACACGCACACACACGCACACACACGTACACGCATACACACGCACACACACGTACACGCACACACACGCACACACGCACATATCACAAAACAAAAAAGATATAAATCCGACCGTGCAACCTCCGCGTGGTATATCTTGGGTAATGCTAATGCCGGCGGTACTATAACTTTCAAGCTTCATAACTTGTGATGTGCTTAACGAAAAAATACTTTATTATAGGGTTTTGAAAAGCTCTTGACATCAGCTATTAGATTCTTGAATCAAAAATGGTATGTTTAATTTAAAAAAATTGACGTGACCTTGACCTGACCTTGGCAACGCCACCCAAGGTCAAACTAATAAGATCAGTAGATAGATTTTTTTGAACCATACAACTTTTGTTCGAAACATTTTTTTAATAAACCAATATTTCCTGAGATAATTGACCGTTCCGGAACTTTTGCCCCATCCTGTATATATATATATATATATATATATATATATATATTGTGACGTGGCCGTCACGTCGCGTACATCCGCCCCGGCAATCTTGACGGGGCGCGGGCCGAGTGGCCGCGTCAAGGGTCAAGAGAGAGAGAGAACTATCGCGCTCCCCGGAGAGACGAGTGAATCCGTGTTATATTGCGTGTAATATTAATTTTTCTACTATCTTTTTATTTTGTATCGAGTCGGCTTGAGGCGCCTCACCATCGAACACCGAAGAACAGGGGAGAGCATCATCGCCTCCCCGCGACAGCTAAGAACGACAGCCGAGGGAAACTCATAATAACCGAGGATCCTGGCCCAGAGAGCCCTGCATCATGAACCCGGGCAGGGGAGAGCAGCATCGCCTCTCCACGACTGCCGGAAGCGACAGCCGTTGCGACAGCCAGCCTCCAGGGGAGGATACGTCCGTGAAGGACCTCACCCGGGCCATATAAGGGCCCGCGACGGCATTCAAGTTTGGCGCTATTTCGCGCGGGGCGCGATAATGCGTCGCGTGGCGCGCGAGGCGCCAGGACCTCGCGCGTGTCGGCCGCTAATTGGCCGGGGGTCCGCGCATCCCCCTGCGCGGCCAACGACCCCGCTATCGACCCTGGATCTCGCGATCCAGGGCTCACTCTGTCGCGGCCGCTCGATTCAAGCAGTCGAAAAGAATTATTCTGTGCACTGAAGAGACGACACCGAGGACGAGACCGAGGATCATTCCCGCAGCCGGGAGAAGACTTCATCGGTGAGGTTGCCCACGTAATTTTGGTACTCCGCGAGCGTGATTGTGTCCGCTCGCCGGCCGTTCTATCGCCGTCGCCATTACGGTATTTATCGCGACCGCTCGAGCCTTCTGCCGAGTCGGTCGAATTTTGTGGATTTCGGGCGACCGGAGATAAGCGACCGAGGAAGCGCGGACACGGGCGACGGAAGTGCGTATCGTAGGGTAATCTTCGTCTCTCTCCGGGTGTCAGGGTGCGTAATACGCGTAGCATTCGACCGTTGGGTATCGACCGCGTGCGTCGTAAATCGCGAGAAATGCGTAGTTCGCACGGGCTGTCGTTTGGTTGTCGAAGCCGCGTCTCGCACCTCTGAAAAATGTCTCAGAGCGAGCCTATGGAACGTAGTTGGTCGTGAGTAATGAGTCTTCGTGTAATCTAATTGTCGTTCGTGAATATTGCGCGAAACTGCGTATTATTGTCGCGTCCATTGTGTGCGTGTGAGTTGTTCGTCTCGAAAAGAGAAACGTAATTCCTCGAAATTGTCGCGGTGTGCGGGTATCGCACGATTCTAAGTATCGATATCGGAGGTCAGGAAACTCCTGGCGAATTTTGCGGCTATCGAAGGAGGCGCGGTGCGGGACTGTCGCCCGGCCTTCCTTATTGCCTTGAGACCGAGAAGATAATTAATTCTCACGCTGTCGAAGGTATCGGGGGTGTGACACGACATTGTCGCATCGCCCCGATTGCCAGAAATATTTAAGTTGCGAGCGTCGCAGCAAAAGGCGGAAATATCTTCGACCGCCACCGGCTATCGAACTTCGCCGGTATCGTCCGCCAGTCGTATGCGAGATCTCTCCTCGCGGAACTAATATCTTTTCGCTTATTGCGTAACTAATCGGCCGTCTTATTTCTGGGTTGTCGACTTCGAGTACGCTCGGAGGAAATTGCGAGATACGCAGTTAATTAGTAAGATCTCCGCGAGGCTGTCGAAGCTGCGAAGGATAGGCAGGTATTATCGCACTCTCTCTTTCTCGCGTATGATACGACCGTTATCGAGAATTTGAATTATCAAGGTTCTGTATAGGAATTATTGTTCTCAGGAGCTTCGACTTCAGGAAGCTTCCGTAATAGACGCTCTTTGGTAGACCGCCTTAGAATATCGCGCGTTTTTCTAGCGTTTCGAGAATTATTGTCAGTTCATGTCTAGTACGTTATTTCTGTCTCTATTCTGTATCGATTTTTACTTCTTTTTGTTAATCACTTTTCTTATTATTTTCTCTCTAAATAAATCTGTTATTTATTTTTATTAAATCTCGCGTTCTTTATTTGGCTGGCGATCAGCTGTGATTTCTGTGTCCGTCTTTGTCTGTCGATTTAGTAAGCTCGCCCAATCAATTAACTTTTTCTTTCAAACCCCGCTCCTCTACCGTTAGGCGAGCTAGCCAGCCCGTGGCGAAGCGGGCTGTCGTATTCTTTCGCGCTTCTCGAAGAATTTGTGAAACTGGTACGTGAGAGACCGTACCTGGCGCCCAGTTCTGAGGTAACGAGACGGCCTTCGCTCCGCCGCGGCTCGCGCGCGGACACCCTCCATCCCTGTCCCGCCGATCGCGAGTACACCAAAACCCTTGTGTTTTTGACGGCGCTTCCGCTCCCCCGCGAGAATAAAAATTTGAATTGAAAAAGCGTCGCAATATATATATATACAGGGTGAGGCATCTAAAACAGACCACCTGAATAACTCCGTTGGTAAGCCGAATATAAAAAAATTGTTCAGACAAAAGTTGTATGGTTTCAAGGGGGACATATGATGGTGTCATTAGTTTAATCTTGAAGAGCCACCCGAAGGTCACATGAAAGTCAGCTCCAACTTTTTAAATGGGACACCTTATATGCTTTTGCATATTCTTGTAGCTCATCTCAAGAGTTTTCCAAAACACTACAATTATGTTAGTTTTCATTAAATACTTTCCAAGTTATGAGGCTTGAAATCATTTTTTAATTTTACATAAACCGTAAAATATCTTGTAAAATATTCATTTTTCGATTATTTTACCTTAATACTTTTATGTACAAAATAATGAGAAGAATCAATTGGTATAAAGAAAACACATAATTGCTTCGAACAAAAAAATGTAATTTGCAATTAACAATTACATTTTTTTGTCCGAAGCAATTATGTGTTTTCTTTACACCAATTGATTCTTCTCATTATTTTGTACATAAAAGTATTAAGGTAAAATAATCGAAAAATGAATATTTTACAAGATATTTTACGGTTTATGTAAAATTAAAAAATGATTTCAAGCCTCATAACTTGGAAAGTATTTAATGAAAACTAACATAATTGTAGTATTTTGGAAAGCTCTTGAGATGAGCTATAAGAATATGCAAAAGCATATAAGGTGTCCCATTTAAAAAGTTGGAGCTGACCTTCACGTGACCTTCGGATGGCTCTTCAAGATTAAACTAATGACACCATCATATGTCCCCCTTGAAACCATACAACTTTTGTCTGAACAATTTTTTTGTATTCGGCTTACCAACGGAGTTATTCAGGTGGCCTGTTTTAGATGCCTCACCCTGTATATATATACAGGGTGTCCCACCTAAAAGTGGCCACCTCCTTTTATCTTTTAAACTAAAAGATATAGACCATTACAAATATATATGAAATTAAATGGCTTTAACTGAACTTTATTGTGAGTATAGTGGTTGACTACAAATTTTATTTTTATTAAAGAACGAAGAAATATGTATAATTTTTTTATAATAATGTAGATATTTTGATATAATAAAAGTTGTAGCGCTTTGAAACGAATATAACGATGTATAATTTAATGTAAATATTTTACATATTATACGAGATTTTGCGGCTTGAAATATCGCGGGCGAAGTCCACCATTTCATTTTCGGTCCTGCGATATAGCTAACTTCTGATTCGTGCATTAGAGGTTGACATATGTCATGTTGTCATTTAATTATGATACTCAGTCAGAAGTTGGCTATATCGCAAGGCCGAAAATGAAATGGTGGACGTCGCCCGCGATAATTCAAGCCGGAAAATCTCGTATAATATGTAAATATTTACATTAAATTATATATCGTTATATTCGTTTCAAACAGCGCTACAACTTTTATTATATCAAAATATCTACATTATTATAAAAAAATTATACATATCTCTCCGTTCTTTAATACAAATAAATTTGTAATCAACCACTATACTCACAATAAAGCTATTAAACATTAATTATATATATTTGTCATTATAAATATTCATCTATTTTTTTATATTTGTTTTTAATTAAATTGTATATATATAAATAGGTGTATGCCATTTCATATTTATTTGTTATGGTCTATCTCTTTTAGTTTAAAAGATAAAAGGGGATGGCCACTTCTATGTGGGACACCCTGTATATATATAATTTATTAAATATAATTTAATATAAAAAATAATGTACCATTTTGTTCCTGCTGTTGCTCCTCTTCCTGCGGCTGCGGTTGCGACGACTGCTGCTGCTGCTGCTGCTGCTGCTGCTTCTGCTGCTGCATAAATATTTGCAGCTGATGCAACATTTGTTGCATCAGCTGCTGCATTGTTGGCTGCGCAGCATCTTGCAGCACCAAAGCGTCCATCTCTTCATTAATATCTTCTATAAAATTATGAAGAAAAAAATTAAAATAGAAATTAAAGATTAAATTATTTCTTAATATCTTTGTATAAATAATGATTTACTTACGAGACATGTTCGATCTGTCGCCGTGCTTGGATGAACAGACAATGAGACACACTCGGCATTTGTTTATTTGTTTCATGCCGTTTAATTTGTTTTACGCCGTTCATTTATTTCGCGACATTTACTTTCATCAGATAATCTTGTCGCCTTGTACTATCAAGTAAACGTATTTTTTTATACGTGTTCTGAAATCTTGGTGTTCAAGAACTATCACAATCCCGATTTGTGTGTGAGTTCTGATTATTTCAAATTTCTATATATATATATATATACATATATATATATGTATATATACAGGGTGTCAATTAAGTCCCGGGACGGCTGAATATTTTCTCATGTAAGATATTTTTGAAAAAGGTCAAGGTCATTTCTGAAGTAATTTTCAACGAGGAATTCAACGGTGACCTTCAATTTGACCTTGAGCTTGACCTTCAAGGTTATTTGAAGGTCAAAGTGTTTTTTTTAAATAGGAACCCCTATTTTTGACTGTATATTCTTATAGCTGACCTCGAGAGCTTTCCAAAACACTATAATAAAATATTTTTCCCTCAAGCATTTATCGAGTTATGATGCTTCAAATCATTTCTTAATTTTACATAAACCGTAAAATATCTTGTAAAATATTCACTTTTCGATTATTTTACCTTAATACTTTTATGTACAAAATAATGAGAGGAATCAATTGGTGTAAAGAAAAGACATAGTTATTTTTAAGAAAAAATATGTAATTGTTAATTGCAAATTATATATTTTTTTTCGAAACAACTATATGTTCAGCCCCCCCACCCCTCCCCCTGGGCGGTGAGGGGGGGCAAGTTTGAAATCTTAAATGGGAACCCCTATTTTTTATTGCATATTCGGAATCTTTGGCTAAAAACACATACAATTTGTCTGAAACATTTTTCTCGATTCATGACAGATGGCGCTGTAATCGACGAAATTCAATTTCTTCGATTTCTCTTACTGAGAACCCATGCTTACGATTCTGCAATAAATTAACAATAAAAATACTACGTTTTCATTGTTAATACTCGAAATTAGTCTTAAAACAAACTTCTCATTATTTTTTATTACTCATTAATTACTTTTCAAGAAACTGCTTTTAGCGTAACCTGCCCTTTAGGCAACTTGGATGGTCCGAAGTACCGAGACATTTTGGACTTTCCATCTGATGGAGTTCCTCTAAGTATCCCTCCAAAATTTTGTCCATTTAGTGCCAAAGTCACAAGTGTTTATGTATTTTTTTAACATTTGTACTCTGATAAAATTCTGGTAAAATGGCAAATTATACGCCTACAGAAGTAGTCGATATTCTTATAACCTTTGGTGAATGTAGTAGAAATTACAGACTTACTGCCCGTACTTATGCGGAGCGATTCCCAAATCGCCGCCATCCTACTGATCAACAAATTATAAACATTGAAAGGAGATCTCGTAATAATCCACTTCATCGCGAAAGGCGAAGGAATAGACTTCATAATAATAATGACTCTAGATTGCTCGCAGTTTTGGCTATGGTTCATCAAAATCCCCATATTAGTACCCGTCAAATAGAACGAGAACTGGGAATCCCTCAAACTACGGCACATAGATTGTTACGATCAGTCAATTACCATCCGTATCATATTACTCTGGTACAGGAATTAAGTGAGGCCGACTACGTACTCAGAGTACAATTTTGTAGATGGGCTCTTGAGATGTTAGATCAGAATCCAGATTTTTTTAGTAATGTTTGTTTCAGTGATGAAGCAACATTCATCAGCAATGGTAGTCTCAATAGGCATAATTGCCACTATTGGTCACCAGAAAATCCACATTGGTATCGTGAGGTGCTTAATCAACATCGTTGGAGTTTATATGTATGGGTAGGCATTTGCAATGGCCAAGTCATTGGACCTCATTTTTTTGAACGTCCAATTAATAGTCCAATGTATTTAGAATTCCTCGAAAATGATTTGCCAGCATACCTAGAGAATGTTCCCCTTGCAGTTAGACTAAATTTATGGTATCAACAAGATGGTGCTCCTGCTCATTATGCTCGTATTGTACGGATGTTTTTGAATCAAAGGTTCCCAAATTGGTGGATAGGGCGGGGTGGGCCAGTTCTGTGGCCTCCGAGATCACCGGATTTGAACCCCCTTGATTTTTTTTTATGGGGATACGTTAAAGATGCAGTGTATAGTGAAGCTCCAACGATTGAATATGATGGAAAGAATAAGAAGAGCTTGTGAAGCTATAACTCCTTTAATGCTAGAAAATGTACAACGTAACTTTCGCTGTCGATTACTGTTATCCTTAGAAAATAATGGTGCACACTTTGAGCATCTCCTCCATGCGGAGAGAGCTGATAACAATGCAATCTTGCCTTAACTGGTTGGGTCACCACACGACCTTGCCTTCACTGGCTGGGTTACCACACGTTCAAGCACCCCGAATTGTGAGAGGCGAGGGGACTCACGTTAATCAAGCACCCCGAAGGGAACAGAAAACTGCTACGTCCACGTCGTTGTTCCTGGGTCCACGCTAAAAGCAGTTTCTTGAGAAGTAATTAATGAGTAATAAAAAATAATGAGAAGTTTGTTTTAAGACTAATTTCGAGTATTAACAATGAAAACGTAGTATTTTTATTGTTAATTTATTGCAGAATCGTAAGCATGGGTTCTCAGTAAGAGAAATCGAAGAAATTGAATTTCGTCGATTACAGCGCCATCTGTCATGAATCGAGAAAAATGTTTCAGACAAATTGTATGTGTTTTTAGCCAAAGATTCCGAATATGCAATAAAAAATAGGGGTTCCCATTTAAGATTTCAAACTTGCCCCCCCTCACCGCCCAGGGGGAGGGGTGGGGGGGCTGATTTTAACGTCATTATACGTCCCCCTCGAAATGACGAAATTTTGATTCTAACCATTTTTTCGTAGTGTGCTTATTTTTCGAGTTATTTGGCTGCCTAAGTTAAAATGGGTCACCCTGTATATATATATATATACATATATATATATATATATATATATATATATATATATATATGAACATTAATATTTTCTTTGATTTTTTTATTGTTATATACAGGGTGAGTCATTTTAATCAATACACTCGAATATCTCGAAAACAGCACTCTTCAGAAAGAAATGTTTCAAACAAAAATTGTAGGGTGTGAAGGGGGACATAAGATGGTAGCATTGGTTTGACCTTGGAAAGTCATTTGAAGGTCACATAAAAGTCACCTTCAATTTCTTAAATCGAACCCACTATTTTTCATTACATATTCTTGTAGCTTATCTCGAGAGCTTTCCAAAACACTACAGACAAATGTTTTTTCATTAAGTACTTTTTGAGTTATAAGGCTGCAAAGTTTGCACTTCGATATAAAATGCAAAATATCTCGTAAAATATTTAGTTTTCGGTAGTCTTACCCTAATACTTTTATGCACAGGATAATGAGACAAAACTATTGGTGCAAAGAAAACGTATGATTGTTTATAATAAAAAATGTGTAATTTGCAATGCACTTTTTGTTATAAACAATCACAATGCGTTTTCTTTGTACCAATAGTTTTGTCTCATTATCCTGTGCATAAAAGTATTAGGGTAAGACTACCGAAAACTAAATATTTTACGAGATATTTTGCATTTTATATCGAAGTACTGCAAACTTTGAAGCCTTATAACTCAAAAAGTACTTAATGAAAAAACATTTGTCTGTAGTGTTTTGGAAAGCTCTCGAGATAAGCTACAAGAATATGTAATGAAAAATGGTGGGTTCAATTTAAGAAATTGACGGTGACTTTTATGTGACCTTCAAATGACTTTCCAAGGTCAAACCAATGCTACCATCTTATGTCCCCCTTCACACCCTATAATTTTTGTTTGAAACATTTCTTTCTGAAGAGTGCTGTTTTCGAGATATTCGAGTGTATTGATTAAAATGACTCACCCTGTATATATCTCATACAAATTTTGTCATTATGAACAAAAATATTTATTGTGTCCCTGCATCATGATATTGCACTCATTGATATGTTTGCAAATAATGTTACACTTCACAATAAATATTAATTTCCCGTAATTAGAAAAATGCATGAATTTTTCAATTTCTTAGAAGATTGCAATCACAGGTGAAATAAATGCATAAATCATAAACTAGCAGGTTCTATCACGGAATAAATAAAGGGTCTTAATGCTAAGAAATTGTTAAATCATGCACTTTTTTATTACTAATGGTATAATAAGATATATATAATAATAAAAGTTTTAAATACAATAATATTATACGAATATTATGCGAAATATATATCGTAAATATAATATTATATATGTATATTATGTTGGCACACGGTATTCTATAATTACAAGGTAAGGTACATATAAATATCGTAAATAATGTAATTATACAAATATAGTTACAAAAGTATTATATATACATAATACAATAAGTGATTCTGAGAAATCACTTTTAAAGTAATAAGACGTTTCAAGAAAATTATAAAAATCGGTAAAAAGGTAAAAAAATCGTCAAAATATATAACTGATTCTTTCAGTTATTTATACGAAATCTATATTATATAGATTTCCCGTGATAAGACCTGCTAGTTTGAGATTTATGTACTTGATTTTTTGATCCGTGATTGCAATCTTTACGTCATGCCAACTAAAATATATATACATGTACATAAAGTTATTTAGTTATTTACTTAAAATATTGTGATTTTTTTAAACGTTCTACGTTAATATATATATTTGTTAAATATAGATTATTTAATATAATAACTTTGTTTGAAATATGTTGTTGCATAATAATATTTATTTTTCTATGCTGTTTTTGAAGAAATAATTTATACACACTAATTCCATTTAGTATATTTTCAGTTTCCAAGATGGATAATTTTTCTATTCATGGGTAATGATGGGATAATGTGGCCACATCCCATCTTTAAAATTATACAGGACAAGTAGGCTACCGTGGGGGTTTTAGTGGGTAAAAATCCCACACTACCCTCGATTTCCTTCCTTGGAATCGAGGGTGTCTTTGGAAGATTTTCCCCACGTAAAAAAAAAAAAAAAAACATTTAAAAATTTAATGGGCAGTTTAAAAGGCAAATTTGTATATATATATAAACAAATTCGCCTTTTAAACTGTTCATTAAATTTTTAAATCAGTTATTGTACATTTACTGTTATAAATAATATTAAATAACTGTTATAAATAATATTAAATTACTGTTATAAATAATATTAAATAACACACATAAATATATGTTTCTAATGATACTGTATTGCTTATTATATAATAACTATATTTAGTATAATTTAAATGTAAGTATAATTTAAATATCCTTTTTTTGTAAAATATAATCACATTTATAAATGTATGTAATAATATACCAGAAACTTGAAAAATAGTAAAACAAAAAAAACATGGGATTCGAACCGTGATCCGCGTCGTGAGGTACCGAACGCTTTAACATTCAGCCACCACGCACTATTAATGTCAGTTTCTATAATTTCGGTACTTATGCTATATTTACATAAGATGTGTTAATATTTTTCAAAATTAACATTATCATTTCGTATCGCTTTTTTTATGATTAATATGCTTTTACTTTTTAGAAAAAGGGAAAAATAATTTTTAATTAAGATGTCTTGGATTATATTTAAAAGATGTATATTTTATTGTGCATAACATTTCAGATTACAAAACCATAGAGAAAAGTTTTCTGAAATTATTAATCTGAAAAAATTGTCTCTATTCTACAATCGTCTTAAATAAAATTCAATTTACTGAGAAGTTTATATATATAATTTATTTTTTCTGTTCTTATATCTCGAGAATAGCATATATTCTATACACATACATATGTATTTATATAAACATAAACTTATTTCATTAATACCATTGACATTTATAATGTATGCTTTAATGAAAATGAAATCGCGCAACTAAAAAAAATACATTAAATTATATCTATATGCGGAACTATTTTTGATCTACAAATTGTAGATGTAGCACGGACATGAACCAAAATCGACTGTTTTATCGACACCAAAAGTGGATGTGGCCATGTAGTTCCCAGGTGCCGTAAAATGGATGTACGCACCGCTAGTGTACGACGTAGGGAAAGCGTTCCCTCAAAAATGGCAGCATGGCCCCTCTCAGGCTTCTCTCTGGTACAACATATTTCGATCAACAAATCTGCACGTGCGTGTATATTCGTGAATAAGAAAAAGTTCAAGAAAGGCAAGTTCAAGAATACAATGATTATATATTATATATTGTGACGTTCTGGTAACGTCAATCTGTTGGTTCCATGAGGCAGGCTTTTCCAACAGTTTTCCGAGTTCGACAGAACGTCTTAGTTGTGGGTTCTTTTTCTTGCGGTTAAGGGGGTAAAACCCCAGGATAATTAACTGCTTTGAATTGGGTTTTCTTTATTGATGATGATTAAAGAAATATACTTTTGTTTAAAATTTAAACACTTTATTCCGACTTGAATTGCTCTAGCAGTTTACAGTACGAATAAGAATCTGAGTGGGTTTAAGTCCAGAGTGAATCTGAACTGACTGATCTAAAACTGAGCAAGAATGAGGTTGAACAGAGCTCTTGTTCCGTTGTTGGAAGAGTTTTTATACTCTTTTAAAATTGAATAGTAGGGGTAATTTATGATGGAGTTTTAAGAACAAATTCTTTAGCTATGAAACGGATTTTTGCGAACTTCTTGGGTGGTCCTTAAGAGAAAGTTTTTCTAAGAATACATATTAGTTGGTTCTCTGAATGCATTGCTTGCAAGGTCGTGTCTTACATAAATTACGATAAATGACCCTTTCCAAAGAATTACAATAACTATTTGATTATTTAAAATATTGGTCATTTATCATGATTTTTACATAAATAGATTCTCTCTAATCTTTGGACATGTTTTACAATATATTTATATAAAAGAAGCTTATATTTAAAAGGACTTCCTTATATCGGTCCTTGTCTTTCCTAAGTATTACACATAAGTCTATCTCGCTCGTATAGATGATTCATATACATATATATATATAGATATATATATATCTCTCTCTCAGATTAGTATTTTATTATATAGGTGACGTATAAGCGTGTCTCTCTTAGTTTCATGTTAGTTTGTGCTTGTAGCTTATTGGATGGAGGATAGTGAAAAAAGGAAAAAATTTCTCCTAGATCTAAGGATCTATGGATCGCCGGACGTGACAATATATTATTTAATGTGACAACTTATTTGATGTGTATGACAAAAAAATTATTAATATGTCAGAAAATATTGCATGTTCCAGTAACCAATCTATTCCGGTATGTATTATTTATCTACATTATATATATTATTATTGCAATCACTTTTATAAAATTTTATTTATATTTTATCAACGCAAAAATAAATTTTATATTACACATGATTTATTATTAACACATGTAGATTTTAACACAAGTATTATTCTTATAGGTTAGGTGTTTTTTAAGTTATTTAGCAAAGTTTAATATAAAATTATTAATTAATATTTACATTTACATAATGTATAGTTAGTTTTAAGTTTTATTTTTTCTTCTTCTTTTAAAGTAAAAAAATATATACATATATACATATATATACAGGGTGAGCCATTTTAATTTATCCACCCCAATAACTTTTTTATATTTGAATGTATAACAAAATGTTTCAAATGAAAGTTGCTTGACTTCGAGGGGGACAAAAGATAGGTGGCAAAAATTTGACCTAAGATAGTCATTTGAAGGTCATATAAAGGTTACCTTCAATTTCTTAAATGGAACCCCCTATTTTTCATTGCATATTCTTGTAGCTTATCTCGAGAGCTTTCCGAAACACTATAATTAAGTACCTTTTCATTAAGTACTTTTTGAGTTATAAGGCTTGAAATAATTTCTTAATTTTACATAAACTATAAAATATCTAGTAAACCATTCATTTTTCGATTATCTTACCTTGATACTTTTATGTACAAAATAATGAGAGGAATCAATTGGTGTAAAGAAAACACATAGTTGTTTCTAAGAAAAAATATGTAATTTGCAATTAACAATTCCATATTTTTTCTTAAAAACAACTGTATGTTTTCTTTACACCAATTGATTCTTCTCATTATTTTGTATATAAAAATATCAAGGTAAGATAATTGAAAAATGAATGGTTTTTCAAACACCACATAATGATTGGACTCTTTATCCAGTTACTATTATTGGTAAATATGGTATGTATTTGATTATATTTATATATTGATAATATTAATTAAATTTTTACACGTACACTCACACACCCACTCATCCATCCACCCACTCACTCACATACAACACACATACACGCGCGCGCAGTAGGTACACATATACAAAAATAAATAGTATTTGTAATTAAAAAACTTCTTATGAATAATTATATAAAAAATAGCAAATGTTTTTAATAGTAAATGTTTTTAAAAAATTGATTGTATATTTCAGATTCATATGAACAGGCTCTACAAAAAGAAAAAATGATGAATGACAAAAATACAGAATCAGAAAATAATTTAGGCCGCGGATTTAGGCAGAAAAAATTTTCACATTTTCTTGCAGAAGAGAATGATAATTTTTATTGTGGAAAGATTAGTTGTCTTTAATTACTATCTTTAATTACTTATTGTTAAGTCAATTTATTTTTATATTGATATTGATAAATTATATAATTTCTATATAATTTTATATAATTTTAGTTAATTCAAGTGATTCAAGTATGACTGATGAACAAGAAAACAGTGATAATTCAATTCCTGATTTGGATGAAACTTTACATGAACAATATATGATTATATTAATAGACTTTAGTATTATAAACCTTCTTAAATATAAAACATGCATATATATCTTTGTAAAAAAACGTGTTTATTACTAATATATTTATACTGTTTGTACACATACATTTGTAAGACATAATTTGTTTAAATTATATTTTTTGATACAAAAAATTTTTCAGATAATGATGGCAATAAAAGTGTCTATGATGAGATTTATTTAGATATTGATAAAATTCCTGTTGTCATAGATGATACAAGAAATAATACTAATATTCCTACGGATAATAATAGTAAGTTTTATTTTTATGTTCTTGTATGTTAATATTTTAAAGAAAAAAACTTCACTAAAAAAATAAGCTAGTGTACGACGTAGGGAAAGCGTTCCCTCAAAAATGGCAGCATGGCCCCTCTCAGGCTTCTCTCTGGTACAACATATTTCGATCAACAAATCTGCACGTGCGTGTATATTCGTGAATAAGAAAAAGTTCAAGAAAGGCAAGTTCAAGAATACAGTGATTATATATTATATATATTATTTAATGTGACAACTTATTTGATGACTTATGTGTATGACAAAAAATTATTAATATGCCAGAAAATATTGCATGTTCCAGTAACCAATCTATTCCGGTATGTATTATTTATCTACATTATATATATTATTATTGCAATCACTTTTATAAAATTTTATTTATATTTTATCAACGCAAAAATAAATTTTATATTACACATGATTTATTATTAACACATGTAGATTTTAACACAAGTATTATTCTTATAGGTTAGGTATTTTTTAAGTTATTTAGCAAAGTTTAATATAAAATTATTAATTAATATTTACATTTACATAATGTATAGTTAGTTTTAAGTTTTCATTATTTTTTCTTCTTCTTTTGAAGTAAAAAAATATATACATATATATATATATATATATATATATATGTGTGTGTATGTGTATATATATATATATATATATATATATATATATATATATATAGAGATATTTTATTGTATGTGTATAAAAAATATGAGAACTTTTAGATGGAAAATAAGAAAAAACGTGTTTGAAATGCAATATATCTTTTTAATTGTAGCTTAAGAAATTAACGATATAAATAACAAAACAATAAGATTAAAATATAAATATAAGTGTATAATTAAAAATAAACAATGTGTAGCAGATATATTTCATAATTTAAACTTTTTTATATATACATCACTCTGTATACATTATTATACGATCTTACAAAAATTATTTTTTTATTTTGAAGTGTTTTATTATTAATAAGTAAAGTATAGTGTGTTGTACACTTTTTATATATACATATATTTTTTATCCACAGGTACAAGAAAGAAAAAAGAAAGGCCTATCAAAGGTAACAAGCAGACATTTACGTAGAATGGTACATAATGAATTTTGTAAGATTAGAAAACAACAAAATATTAATGAAACACAATGCACTTCTTATGAAATAAGTGAAAATTTTTCAACTAATGATGACACAGATAATATCGATATTTGCAATAATGTACAGATTTATAATAATATAAGTAACTCTCTTAAATTAACAGAAACTAAATACATTAATATTGATAAGAATAATATGTTTCAAACACAAAATAAAATTAGTTTGGCAGACAAGATAGCATATTGGACTGTTACTAATAATATATCACATAATTCAGTAAATAAATTATTAGCAATATTGAGATCAGAAAATCTTCCTCTTCCAAAAGATTGTAGAACATTAGTCAAAACTCCGTTAGCCTCTAATAATATTATAGATATGCCACCTGGTGCATACATTCATTTTGGAATCGAGAAAGGTATATCCCATAAAATACATCAGAGTGTAGTAGAAAAAAAATTGGACTTTCTTCCCCATTAACAGTTATTATAGATGGCTTACCATTAAATAAATCTTCAAACAGTCAATTTTGGCCGATTTTAATGTCTATTGATATTACAGAATTTGCAGAACCTTTTATAGTAGGCATTTATCATGGAATGAAAAAATGCATTTGTTAAAGAATATTTATTGTTAAAAAAAATGGTATTGTTATAAACAATAAATTAATTAGATTACAATTAAAGAAAATTATTTGCGATGCACCAGCTACAGCATTTGTTCTTGCAATAAAGTCTCACACAGGATATTTTAGTTGTAATAAATGTATGCAAAGAGGCAAATATATAAGAGGCAAAATGACATTCCCAGAGCTTAATGCAACTTTACGAACTGACAAAGACTTTATACTACAAACACAGCAAGAACATCATAAAGGTAACTCTCCATTAGAAAAAATTGGTATTGGTTTGGTCAGTAATGTACCACTCGACTATATGTATCTTGTGTGTCTTGGTATAATGAAATTACTTTTAATGATTTGGTTGGGAAAAAAAGGAAAAAAATGTATGAAATTAAAAGATGACAAAATTAAAGCAATATCAAAAACTATGAAAATTTTTAGAAGAGATATTCCTCAAGAATTTTGTCGTTTACCAAGATCTGTAGAAGACGTAGAACATTGGAAAGCGACAGACAATTTTTATTATATGCAGGTCCTGTTGTAATGAAAGGAAAATTGTCTAAAATACAGTATAAACATTTTTTTGTGTTTACACGTCGCTATCAGAATTTTGTGTTCAGTTAAATGTATTAGTCTTAATGTATTAATCTCAATAGATATACCAAATCTTCAATTAGATATTTTATTATAAGATATAAAAAGATATATGGTAGCGAATATATAACGTACAACGTGCATAATCTCCTACATCTTTGTGATGATGTGTTATTATATGGACAACTTGATAATTTTTCCGCTTTTAAATTTGAAAGTTACATGAGTAAAATTAAAAGAAGAATGAAAAATTCAAGATATCCTTTACAACAAATATACAATAGAGTTATTGAAGATAGAAAGTTACTTTATATTGAAAAGATTTATATAATTTTCCATTTGTTCAAGAAGATAATATTTCTTTAGTATGGAATGAAAATGGAAAAACTTATACCTATTACAGGAAACTTACTTATGAGAATTTTACATTTTCATTATGTCAGAGAAATAATTGTGTTCTTTTAAAAAATTTAAGTTATATGTTAATTTCGAACATTTATAAAAATAATAATAATAATAACATAAAAATAGTCGGAAAAATTTTGCAAAATATTTCTAATTTTGTAAAAAAAACCTTCATTTTGCTTAGCTATCAAAATTATTGACATTCATGAAATATCAGAAATATTAACATATGATGTTAAAGACATTCTAGCAAAATGTGTAATCCTACCATTTAATAATAATAAATTTGTGGTAATTCCAATATTGCATAGAAATTACTAGTATTAATATCTATTGCATATAAAGTATATTTGTGTAATATGTTTTTAATTATTATAAATTAAATTTTATTATTATGCTTTATAATTCTTTTTTCTTCATAATTTATGATATTTATGATACTTAATTATAAATAATACTGAATTATTAAATATGTTACGTATATAATTGTATATACGTAACATATTTAATAATTCAGTATTATTTATAATTAACGTATACTTATATATAATTTTAATACTTTAGTTAAAAACTACTTACTTTTATTAAAAATATATGTAAAATAATATTTATGTGTTTCATAACAATAGTTTTCTGATCTTTTAAAATAATATATGTATTATTACTATAAAATTATCCATTTATAAGATTGCCAAGATTGAGTAAGTTTGCAAGCATAATTTTGAAAGAAATATGTATTTTCTATAGCAAAATGCATTGTATTCTGTTGTTAAATTTAATGTTGAATTTAATGATGAAGAAAATGAAACATACTCCGTAATTCCAACCTTTTGGTTAAAAGATAAGTACACTTATTGGCCAAAAAAAGATGTACGTAAGTGCATTATAAAACGCAAAACACCACATAATGATTGGACTCTTTATCCAGTTACTATTATTGGTAAATATGGTATGTATTTGATTATATTTATATATTGATAATATTAATTAAATTTTTACACGTACACTCACACACCCACTCATCCATCCACCCACTCACCCACATACAACACACATACACGCGCGCGCAGTAGGTACACATATACAAAAATAAATAGTATTTGTAATTAAAAAACTTCTTATGAATAATTATATAAAAAATAGCAAATGTTTTTAATAGTAAATGTTTTTAAAAAATTGATTGTATATTTCAGATTCATATGAACAGGCTCTACAAAAAGAAAAAATGATGGATGACAAAAATACAGAATCAGAAAATAATTTAGGCCGCGGATTTAGGCAGAAAAAACTTTCACATTTTCTTGCAGAAGAGAATGATAATTTTTATTGTGGAAAGATTAGTTGTCTTTAATTACTATCTTTAATTACTTATTGTTAAGTCAATTTATTTTTATATTGATATTGATAAATTATATAATTTCTATATAATTTTATATAATTTTAGTTAATTCAAGTGATTCAAGTATGACTGATGAACAAGAAAACAGTGATAATTCAATTCCTGATTTGGATGAAACTTTACATGAACAATGTATGATTATATTAATAGACTTTAGTATTATAAACCTTCTTAAATATAAAACATGCATATACATCTTTGTAAAAAAACGTGTTTATTACTAATATATTTATACTGTTTGTACACATACATTTGTAAGACATAATTTGTTTAAATTATATTTTTTGATACAAAAAATTTTTCAGATAATGATGGCAATAAAAGTGTCTATGATGAGATTTATTTAGATATTGATAAAATTCCTGTTGTCATAGATGATACAAGAAATAATACTAATATTCCTACAGATAATAATAGTAAGTTTTATTTTTATGTTCTTGTATGTTAATATTTTAAAGAAAAAAACTTCACTAAAAAAATAAGCAAGATTTTTATATAAATTATTAAAAAAATTGCGCATAAAAATATTTATATAAAAATTATATATAACTTTTATTAGAAGATTATATATTGATACAAAATACATATATGTTTATCAATGTTGAAATTAATTTATAAAAGAGACATGGAGGATACTGAATATTAATATAATAAATATATTTTGTTTCAGTTAATGGAACTCTTAGTTCTATACTACGATATGTTATTGAAATTAAAATTATATGTAAACAATTAGAAGAACGTTTACATATTTTGGAAAATGCTAATCACACTGCAAATACTCATCATAATACTAATATGCTTCCACACTTACCAATGAATGAAATTAATAGAAGATATTAATAATTTTGAAGTCATATTAGCATCAGAAGAGACACAATCACAGTTGGTATGCATTAATATTACTATTTAAACACTTTAATGTTATTTATAACAAAAAATGAGAGATATAAATCAGATATCATTCCAGATATATATAATATACATATATATATATATATATATATATATATATATATATATGTATGTACACACATATACTTGTTACAAAATAAATACAACAAATTAATTACATATTGTATATAAAATTTATATTAATTTACATGTAAAATTATGTAAAAGATATCTGATAAACATATCAAATATCTTTCACTGTATAAATAAGAACAAATATATATAATTCATAAAAAATTTTGTTGTAGGTCAGTATGTTAGTCATGATTAGTGGTGTTACAACAAAAGATGCACTAAAAAGAGCATTACAAAAATTATTTTCCAACAATCTTGCTTCCCAATGTTCTTGGACCGGGGCTAAAGATAATTTTAAATTAAAAGACTTAAAAATTATTACTTGTATAAAAAGTAAGTAACAATATATATATATAGATATATGTATTACTTTATCCAGAAAGTTCTACAAAATAAATATCTTGAAAATGTCTAAAAAACAACGCCCCTTTAATAAGAACAAATATATATAACATTTCTTAGTCATCTTCTAAAAATATATCTGATGCATATTTGTCCTATTTTTCAAATTATATTATTTAATTTTTTTTTAAATAAATAGTATGAAAGTGAAGTTTAAAATCTCATATTATATATTTTAGCTGCTATCAAAAAAACTTGTCCTACTACTACGGAAGCGGAATTCGAAGAAATTTTAAAAACCTGGTTCAGACAAGCTAATTTACGATTAACTCGTGAAAAAGCGAAAAATTGCTCTAATTCGAAAGACTTTATAAATTGTGATTTTATTTTTTTTATTATTTATTATTTGTTTTTTTTTATTTATGATTTTTTTTATCCGAGAAATTGATACGAATTTATTTTGGAACACTAAGTGAACAAAATATTATTTGTATCATTTTCTCGGATAAAAAAAATCGTAAATAAAAAAAAACAAATAATAAATAATAAAAAAAAATCAAATCACAATTTATAAAGTTTTTCGAATTAGAGCAAAAATATATATTTATATGTTTTTTTATGATTGTGTTGTTTGTATTGTTTGTGTTATTTTGCGTTTTATTTTTCGCTTTTTCACGAGTTAATCGTAAATTGCTCTCTGAAGCTTGTCTGAACCAGGTTTTTAAAATTTCTTCGAATTCCGCTTCCGTAATAGTAGGACAAGTTTTTTTGATAGCAGTTAAAATATATAATATGAGATTTTAAATTTCACTTTCATACTATTTATTAAAAAAAAATTAAATAATATAATTTGAAAAATAGGATATAACAAATATGTATCAGATATATTTTTAGAAGATGACTAAGAAATGACTTATTAAAGGGGCGTTGTTTTTTAGACATTTTCAAGATATTTATTTTGTAGAACTTTCTGGATAAAGTAATACATATATCTATATATATATATTGTTACTTACTTTTTATACAAGTAATAATTTTTAAGTCTTTTAATTTAAAATTATCTTTAGCCCCGGTCCAAGAACATTGGGAAGCAAGATTGTTGGAAAATAATTTTTGTAATGCTCTTTTTAGTGCATCTTTTGTTGTAACACCACTAATCATGACTAACATACTGACCTACATCAAAATTTTTTATGAATTATATATATTTGTTCTTATTTATACAGTGAAAGATATTTGATATGTTTATCAGATATCTTTTACATAATTTTACATGTAAATTAATATAAATTTTATATACAATATGTAATTAATTTGTTGTATTTATTTTGTAACAAGTATATGTGTGTACATATATATATATATATATATATATATATATATATATACTATATATACAATACACACACACACACGTGTGTGTATACATACATATATATATATATATATATATATATATATATGTATATTATATATATCTGGAATGATATCTGATTTATATCTCTCATTTTTTGTTATAAATAACATTAAAGTGTTTAAATAGTAATATTAATGCATACCAACTGTGATTGTGTCTCTTCTGATGCTAATATGACTTCAAAATTATTAATATCTTCTATTAATTTCATTCATTGGTAAGTGTGGAAGCATATTAGTATTATGATGAGTATTTGCAGTGTGATTAGCATTTTCCAAAATATGTAAACGTTCTTCTAATTGTTTACATATAATTTTAATTTCAATAACATATCGTAGTATAGAACTAAGAGTTCCATTAACTGAAACAAAATATATTTATTATATTAATATTCAGTATCCTCCATGTCTCTTTTATAAATTAATTTCAACATTGATAAACATATATGTATTTTGTATCAATATATAATCTTCTAATAAAAGTTATATATAATTTTTATATAAATATTTTTATGCGCAATTTTTTTAATAATTTATATAAAAATCTTGCTTATTTTTTTAGTGAAGTTTTTTTCTTTAAAATATTAACATACAAGAACATAAAAATAAAACTTACTATTATTATCTGTAGGAATATTAGTATTATTTCTTGTATCATCTATGACAACAGGAATTTTATCAATATCTAAATAAATCTCATCATAGACACTTTTATTGCCATCATTATCTGAAAAATTTTTTGTATCAAAAAATATAATTTAAACAAATTATGTCTTACAAATGTATGTGTACAAACAGTATAAATATATTAGTAATAAACACGTTTTTTTACAAAGATGTATATGCATGTTTTATATTTAAGAAGGTTTATAATACTAAAGTCTATTAATATAATCATACATTGTTCATGTAAAGTTTCATCCAAATCAGGAATTGAATTATCACTGTTTTCTTGTTCATCAGTCATACTTGAATCACTTGAATTAACTAAAATTATATAAAATTATATAGAAATTATATAATTTATCAATATCAATATAAAAATAAATTGACTTAACAATAAGTAATTAAAGATAGTAATTAAAGACAACTAATCTTTCCACAATAAAAATTATCATTCTCTTCTGCAAGAAAATGTGAAAGTTTTTTCTGCCTAAATCCGCGGCCTAAATTATTTTCTGATTCTGTATTTTTGTCATCCATCATTTTTTCTTTTTGTAGAGCCTGTTCATATGAATCTGAAATATACAATCAATTTTTTAAAAACATTTACTATTAAAAACATTTGCTATTTTTTATATAATTATTCATAAGAAGTTTTTTAATTACAAATACTATTTATTTTTGTATATGTGTACCTACTGCGCGCGCGTGTATGTGTGTTGTATGTGGGTGAGTGGGTGGATGGATGAGTGGGTGTGTGAGTGTACGTGTAAAAATTTAATTAATATTATCAATATATAAATATAATCAAATACATACCATATTTACCAATAATAGTAACTGGATAAAGAGTCCAATCATTATGTGGTGTTTTGCGTTTTATAATGCACTTACGTACATCTTTTTTTGGCCAATAAGTGTACTTATCTTTTAACCAAAAGGTTGGAATTACGGAGTATGTTTCATTTTCTTCATCATTAAATTCAACATTAAATTTAACAACAGAATACAATGCATTTTGCTATAGAAAATACATATTTCTTTCAAAATTATGCTTGCAAACTTACTCAATCTTGGCAATCTTATAAATGGATAATTTTATAGTAATAATACATATATTATTTTAAAAGATCAGAAAACTATTGTTATGAAACACATAAATATTATTTTACATATATTTTTAATAAAAGTAAGTAGTTTTTAACTAAAGTATTAAAATTATATATAAGTATACGTTAATTATAAATAATACTGAATTATTAAATATGTTACGTATATACAATTATATACGTAACATATTTAATAATTCAGTATTATTTATAATTAAGTATCATAAATATCATAAATTATGAAGAAAAAAGAATTATAAAGCATAATAATAAAATTTAATTTATAATAATTAAAAACATATTACACAAATATACTTTATATGCAATAGATATTAATACTAGTAATTTCTATGCAATATTGGAATTACCACAAATTTATTATTATTAAATGGTAGGATTACACATTTTGCTAGAATGTCTTTAACATCATATGTTAATATTTCTGATATTTCATGAATGTCAATAATTTTGATAGCTAAGCAAAATGAAGGTTTTTTTACAAAATTAGAAATATTTTGCAAAATTTTTCCGACTATTTTTATGTTATTATTATTATTATTTTTATAAATGTTCGAAATTAACATATAACTTAAATTTTTTAAAAGAACACAATTATTTCTCTGACATAATGAAAATGTAAAATTCTCATAAGTAAGTTTCCTGTAATAGGTATAAGTTTTTCCATTTTCATTCCATACTAAAGAAATATTATCTTCTTGAACAAATGGAAAATTATATAAATCTTTTCAATATAAAGTAACTTTCTATCTTCAATAACTCTATTGTATATTTGTTGTAAAGGATATCTTGAATTTTTCATTCTTCTTTTAATTTTACTCATGTAACTTTCAAATTTAAAAGCGGAAAAATTATCAAGTTGTCCATATAATAACACATCATCACAAAGATGTAGGAGATTATGCACGTTGTACGTTATATATTCGCTACCATATATCTTTTTATATCTTATAATAAAATATCTAATTGAAGATTTGGTATATCTATTGAGATTAATACATTAAGACTAATACATTTAACTGAACACAAAATTCTGATAGCGACGTGTAAACACAAAAAAATGTTTATACTGTATTTTAGACAATTTTCCTTTCATTACAACAGGACCTGCATATAATAAAAATTGTCTGTCGCTTTCCAATGTTCTACGTCTTCTACAGATCTTGGTAAACGACAAAATTCTTGAGGAATATCTCTTCTAAAAATTTTCATAGTTTTTGATATTGCTTTAATTTTGTCATCTTTTAATTTCATACATTTTTTTCCTTTTTTTCCCAACCAAATCATTAAAAGTAATTTCATTATACCAAGACACACAAGATACATATAGTCGAGTGGTACATTACTGACCAAACCAATACCAATTTTTTCTAATGGAGAGTTACCTTTATGATGTTCTTGCTGTGTTTGTAGTATAAAGTCTTTGTCAGTTCGTAAAGTTGCATTAAGCTCTGGGAATGTCATTTTGCCTCTTATATATTTGCCTCTTTGCATACATTTATTACAACTAAAATATCCTGTGTGAGACTTTATTGCAAGAACAAATGCTGTAGCTGGTGCATCGCAAATAATTTTCTTTAATTGTAATCTAATTAATTTATTGTTTATAACAATACCATTTTTTTTAACAATAAATATTCTTTAACAAATGCATTTTTTCATTCCATGATAAATGCCTACTATAAAAGGTTCTGCAAATTCTGTAATATCAATAGACATTAAAATCGGCCAAAATTGACTGTTTGAAGATTTATTTAATGGTAAGCCATCTATAATAACTGTTAATGGGGAAGAAAGTCCAATTTTTTTTCTACTACACTCTGATGTATTTTATGGGATATACCTTTCTCGATTCCAAAATGAATGTATGCACCAGGTGGCATATCTATAATATTATTAGAGGCTAACGGAGTTTTGACTAATGTTCTACAATCTTTTGGAAGAGGAAGATTTTCTGATCTCAATATTGCTAATAATTTATTTACTGAATTATGTGATATATTATTAGTAACAGTCCAATATGCTATCTTGTCTGCCAAACTAATTTTATTTTGTGTTTGAAACATATTATTCTTATCAATATTAATGTATTTAGTTTCTGTTAATTTAAGAGAGTTACTTATATTATTATAAATCTGTACATTATTGCAAATATCGATATTATCTGTGTCATCATTAGTTGAAAAATTTTCACTTATTTCATAAGAAGTGCATTGTGTTTCATTAATATTTTGTTGTTTTCTGATCTTACAAAATTCATTATGTACCATTCTACGTAAATGTCTGCTTGTTACCTTTGATAGGCCTTTCTTTTTTCTTTCTTGTACCTGTGGATAAAAAATATATGTATATATAAAAAGTGTACAACACACTATACTTTACTTATTAATAATAAAACACTTCAAAATAAAAAAATAATTTTTGTAAGATCGTATAATAATGTATACAGAGTGATGTATATATAAAAAAGTTTAAATTATGAAATATATCTGCTACACATTGTTTATTTTTAATTATACACTTATATTTATATGTTAATCTTATTGTTTTGTTATTTATATCGTTAATTTCTTAAGCTACAATTAAAAAGATATATTGCATTTCAAACACGTTTTTTCTTATTTTCCATCTAAAAGTTCTCATATTTTTATACACATACAATAAAATATCTATATATATATATATATATATAAAAAAAAAAAAAAAAAAAAAAAAAATATATATATTTTTTTTTTTTTTTTTTTTTTTTTTTTTTTTTATATATATATATATATATATATATATATATACATACACACACACACACAATATATATATATATATATATATATATGTATATATTTTTTTACTTCAAAAGAAGAAGAAAAAATAATGAAAACTTAAAACTAACTATACATTATGTAAATGTAAATATTAATTAATAATTTTATATTAAACTTTGCTAAATAACTTAAAAAATACCTAACCTATAAGAATAATACTTGTGTTAAAATCTACATGTGTTAATAATAAATCATGTGTAATATAAAATTTATTTTTGCGTTGATAAAATATAAATAAAATTTTATAAAAGTGATTGCAATAATAATATATATAATGTAGATAAATAATACATACCGGAATAGATTGGTTACTGGAACATGCAATATTTTCTGGCATATTAATAATTTTTTGTCATACACATAAGTCATCAAATAAGTTGTCACATTAAATAATATATATAATATATAATCACTGTATTCTTGAACTTGCCTTTCTTGAACTTTTTCTTATTCACGAATATACACGCACGTGCAGATTTGGTGATCGAAACATATTGTACCATTGGGTCTGTTCGTTTTAGCTGCACTGCTGCACTAGTGCAATTAGTTGGAGTGAAGTATGTTCGTCGCTTTCTAACTTATTGCACTAGTGCAGCAGTGCAGCTAAAACGAACAGACCCATTGTGATGTGGCGGGCGTGCGTATTGCGTATGCGCTGACGCGAACTACGCATATACCATCTATTCCGCGAAAATTAAAAAAATGCTTTTGTTGAAAATTTCAATAATCTAAATAAAAATTTTAAGCTGCATTTTTATCTCACGTAATGTATAAAAATAAAATAAATATATATAACATAAAAACTTTAAAAAGCATTTTATTTTATTAAAATTAGAAAATTTTATACTAATTTTATAATATTATTAATTTTGATATGTTTATTTTACTATTATTTTGTAAATATACACGAACATATTAACTTCAAAATATTTCGTTTACATATTAACTGAGATATTTCATTTGAAATATTTATAACATAGCAACAGTGAAATATTTCAATTATAACACTCATGAATCATTTGTAAATGTACATAAAACGTAACTTCCAAATATTTTTGATATATATATCAACTGAAATATTTTATTTAAAATATTTCTGACATAAGCAATAATAAAATGTTTCAATTGTAGCACTCATGAGTTATATCATTTGTAAAGCTACATGAAACATAATTTCGGAATATTTCCGAAACGTATCAATTGAAATATCTTATTTGAAATATTTCTGAAATAAGCAAAAATAAAATGTTTGTAACACTTATGAATTACATCATTTGCAAATATACATGAAATATAATTTTGGAATATTTCAGATACATATCAACTGCGATATTTCATTTGAAATATTTCTGACTATGAAACATTTTAGTTGTGACACTTATGAATTATATTATAAACATAGACATGAAACGTTTCATTTGAAATCTATATGAAGCATATTGAAACATTCCATATTTATTTCATGTTTAGTGGTAAGTAACTTTTATTTTGCTGACTTCGAATTTGTTTCATTATTTTAGTCATATATTAATAAATAAATGTAACAACAATTTAATTAATTACAAAGGACTCATTTGTTGATGAATTTTATAAGTTAATATACTTAACAATGCTGTAAAAACATACATTAATCTGTCGATGTATCTAATAAAAAATATAAGTGTTAAAAATAACAATTTGTAATGAATTTTTTAATTTTATTTATAATTAATTTTTTTAATTTTATAGAATATTTTTCCATTATGAATAATTATAAAAAAATATTGAAATCATGAGAATTTTCGTGAATCAATATATTTAAAACTGCTGTACATTAATCTATCGAAATACCAGATAAAAGGTTATAAGTTTTACAATTCATAATTAATTTTTAAAACAAAAGAATAAAAAATTCTGAAGTCGATAAAATAAGAGCCACTCTAATATAAGTTATATATATATATATATATATATATATATATATATATATATATATATATACAGGGTGACCCATTTTAACTTAGGCAGCTAAATAACTCGAAAAATAAGCACACTACGAAAAAATGGTTAGAATCAAAATTTCGTCATTTCGAGGGGGACGTACAATGACGTTAAAATCAGCCCCCCCACCCCTCCCCCTGGGCGGTGAGGGGGGGCAAGTTTGAAATCTTAAATGGAACCCCCTATTTTTCATTGCATATTCTTGTAGCTTATCTCGAGAGCTTTCCAAAACACTATAATTAAGTACCTTTTTATTAAGTACTTTTTGAGTTATAAGGCTTGAAATAATTTCTTAATTTTACATAAACCAAAATATCTAGTAAACCATTCATTTTTCGATTATCTTACCTTCATAATTTTATGTACAAAATAATGAGAGGAATCAATTGGTGTAAAGAAAACACATAGTTGTTTCTAAGAAAAAATATGTAATTTGCAATTAACAATTCCATATTTTTTCTTAAAAACAACTGTATGTTTTCTTTACACCAATTGATTCCTCTCATTATTTTGTACATAAAAGTATGAAGGTAAGATAATCGAAAAATGAATGGTTTACTAGATATTTTATGGTTTATGTAAAATTAAGAAATTATTTCAAGCCTTATAACTCAAAAAGTACTTAATAAAAAGGTACTTAATTATAGTGTTTTGGAAAGCTCTCGAGACAAGCTACAAGAATATGCAATGAAAAATAGGGGGTTCCATTTAAGATTTCAAACTTGCCCCCCCTCACCGCCCAGGGGGAGGGGTGGGGGGGCTGATTTTAACGTCATTGTACGTCCCCCTCGAAATGACGAAATTTTGATTCTAACCATTTTTTCGTAGTGTGCTTATTTTTCGAGTTATTTGGCTGCCTAAGTTAAAATGGGTCACCCTGTATATATACTCTTCACATATAAAAAAATTGAAAAAAAAATTTGTGAATACATTTCAAAGTATGTACAATAAAAACCTTTAAACAGATTGTGTATTCCATTCACTATATTCTCATAAAAAATTGTCAAAATGGTTTTTTCGGGCGCTAGTGTGGCGTTACTCCTTAAATACATTGCAGGAAGATAGTTCTATAGTAACTGTCTATAGTAATAGCAATGATAATACACACTGAAAATTAATAAAAAAAATCTATCAATAATTTGTTACAAAAAACTAAAATAAATTGTACACAAGATACATACTTTATACAATTAATTTATTCAAAATATTTAGAATGATCTCATTTTGACATTCTATGTAGAATCATAAAATACATTTTTTTTACTTTATTATACTTTTTTTTACATTAATACAATATTCACTAAAGAATATCACAGACAATACAAATCTATTCTATAAATATCCTTCAGAGAATATTTTAATGAAATAAAAAAAAAGTAGTTTATAAATCTGCATAGAATGTCAAAAATAAAATTATGTTTTAAATGTTCTGAATAAGTTTAGAAAATATTCTGAATAAGATTTCCAGATTAGATTAACAAAAAAAAATGTTCTTTTATATATTCTAAATTCTAAATTGTTTATATATTCTAAATTGTATTCTAAATTGTACTGTCATCCCAAACATCCCAATCACACTAATATAAATAATTAACTTTAAAATAATTTTTTACAAGAAATGAAAATAAATGTACACAGTACATTTCTTGTATACAATTCAATTTTGATTCCTTCTAACATATTATTAATAAACTTTTAATTTCCAATATGCATTGTCATAACTATAATATAGAAACTGTTATCTTCTGACACAATTTATATTCGAACAAAAAGTGTACGCAACCAACTTAGCCTCATATATAGTTGATGTAAGAACACATATTCATTTATATATTTTTTACTTTATTAGAATATTCACTAAAGAATATCACAGACAATATAAATCTATTCTATAAATATCCTTCAGTGAATATTTTAATGAAATAAAAAAAAGTAGTTTATAAATCTGCATAGAATGTCAAAAATAAAATTATGTTCTAAATATTCTGAATAAGTTTAGAGAATATTCTGAATAAGATTTCCAGATTAGATTAACAAAAAAAAATGTTTTTTTATATGTATGTTCTAAATTGTACTGTCATCTCAAACATCCCAATCACACTAATATAAATAATTAACTTTAAAATAATTTTTTACAAGAAATGAAAATAAATGTACACAGTACATTTCTTGTATACAATTCAATTTTGATTTCTTCTAAGATATTATTAATAAACTTTTAATTTCCAATATGCATTGTCATAACTATAATATAGAATATAATACTGAATAAGTTTAGAGAATATTCTAAATAAGATTTCTAGATTAGGTTAACAAAAAGAAATGTTTTACATGTATGTTTTAAATTGTACTGTAACATCCCAGTAACACTAATATAAATAATTAACTTTAAAATAATTTCTTACAAGAAATGAAAATAAATTGTACAAAGTACATATCTTGTATACAATTCATCCAGTGAGAAATGTTGATCGAATCTACATCAATTCGACGTCGATTCGACATCGATTTCTTCTAAACCGCGCCAGCTACAAAAAAATGTTTCAGACAAAAGTTGTATAGTTTCAAGGGAGACATAAGATGGTGTCATTAGTTTGATCTTGAAGAGCCACCTGAAGGACACGCGAAGGTCAGCTCCAACTTTTTAAATGGGACACCCTATATGCTTTTGCATATTCTTGTAGCTCATCTCAAGAGCTTTCCAAAACACTATAATTACGTTAATTTTCATTAAGTAGTTTTCGAGTTATGAGACTTGAAATCATTTCTTAATTTTACATAAGTCGTAAAATATCTAGTAAAATATTAATTTTTCGATTATCTTATCTTAATACTTTTATACTTAATACTTTTATCTTAATACTTTTACATACAAAATAATAAGCAGAATCAAATGGTGTAAAGAAAACATACAGTTGTTTAAGAAAAAATATGGAATTGTTAATTGCAAATTACAAAAATTAAAAATTAATACATATAAAAAAATTTTAGTTAAAAAACTTAGCGCTGCTACGTTGAACAATGTGCTAATGAAATTAGCAGCGCTAAGTTTTTTAACTAAAATTTTTTTATATGTATTAATTTTTAATTTTTATATAAATTTTTATTTTTTATTTATTAATTTCTAATTTTTAATTTTTTTAATAATTTTTAATTTTGTATTTTGTATTATCATTTTCTTTTTTTTTTTAATTAAACTTTTCAAGATATATGCATATGATTATTGCAATGTATATGATTGTTCATATTTTCAATTCGATTTTTTATAATAGATATATTACAATTCATTTAATATCATTTTTCTTTTAATATTGAAAATAAAAAAGAAATATGTCTATTTTATAGTAAAAATTTTTATTCAGTTGGCGCAACTTTTTAATATTATTTGTATGAAATTAAAACAATTATTTTGTACAATTTTTTTTAGTTAAATTATTTTAAGTTTTTATTTTCAATTAGCGTAATTTTTGGATATCATTATTTTTCTAGGATATAATGTAGAAAATTAAATCAGCTATTTTGTATAACTTTTTTTGGTTAAAGTATTTTTATAAGCTTTTATTTTCACTTAGCGCAATTTTTTTGATATCATTATTTTTGTAGGATATACAATACAATCGTTTTTTACAGTTAATAATACATTATTTTGCAAATACATATACTGTTTTTTACGCGGACTTAGCACCTTTTTTTACCTTTTTTTTAAAAGGGTAATTTTTTAGGGATTGCATTACACACGATTTATGCTTCGTGTAGAACCTTTAGTAAATCTTTGGTGTATGCGTTTCGAGGCAAAGCACAAAGAGTCTAAGATAGAATCACATATAATTACTAGTAGAAAAAATTTACCACTTACTCTTGCTTTAAAACATTTATTAAAACTGAATGATAGATTACTTAATAAAATTTCATTATCTGATGAAATGTTACTCGGACCAAGTATTTCTGCAGATGCTATATATTTTTATCCTCATTTTAATTTATTTAAAGAATATTCACCAAAAACTTACACAATTGTGTCATTAATTAAAATTCAAAGCATTTTATTTAAGCCAAAATTTGTATTAATCTTAAGTGTAAAAAATTTATTACCTATTTTTGAATGATACATTTTGTTTGTTTAAATAATGTAAAAAATCGTAATATGCTAATTGAGTTTGCGAAATTTAATGTCTTAATTAAATCAATATAATTTTGTGATTAATCTCCACATGACTTTCGGCATTAATTCGCAAATTTTCGCGATGAGATTGTTCTTTATACAACACATTTTCATGAAACCCATTGTCATGAAAATGGACATTTTTTTGCGATGTTTGACATCACACCGCAATATTGGAGAAAATGATAAAGGAGTTTATATTACATATCATCGTTAAACACGCATGACATGAAGAATTCTAATTTTAATTTATTATTTAAGTAAATTTGCACTTTTTAAGTATACAAAATAATTTTTAAAAAATTAATTATTTCAACGAATAAAATCAGTCAATTAGAAACTCAAAAATTTTACGAACTTTGTAAATAAATTACTTTTGTTATACAGTATTACAGTATTACATTTATTTATACGAATTTATTAATTTTGTGACGTTTAATGAGTTTGTGAAGTTTAATATCCAATATCAACAAAGTAATAATAATGTTCACGTCAAATTGGAATCTAATAAAATGTTCAGTTAAATACTACAAAGTAAGTCCTTTAGCCTATTGCGACGATGAACTTTTGCCAACAATTGGCGCCACAATATCTGCAACGACCTCGCTATTGTTCCTCTTTTTCGGAATACAATCGAGAAGTAACGAAAACGTTGTTGTAGAGCGGATTTAATTAAAGTACTGTAAGCATGTAACTTAATGCGGTTTGTCTGAAAAAAATGAAAGCGTAATAGATGAGTTGTAATTATTTGTCACTTACTAACTCAACGGGCGTTAAATCCGCGGACGTTATATTCGTGGTTAAATAGTATTAAATAATATCTCAAACTTCTCACAATTTAATTAACTTTACATATATGTTTTGTTTTAAAATTTCGCAAGAAATCGGCCATTCTGACTTGCAAAAATAACAAAACTTTCACAAAAGTTGCAAGAATACGAAAAAAACAAAGATATTAAATATCCTGCTGCAGATTTTTCTAACAATTATCATTTCCTAGCAGTGCATCTGCGACCCGGTGCTACTCATAATATTCGGGTATATTTATATTAAAGTAAGCCGTAAAGGAGTAAAAAAAAGGAAAATCTCTTATCCCATAAAATACAAAATTCGTCACATCGTGACGCGTTTATTACACCATTACTGTATATTATGAAAAAATCTTACATCAGAAAATTTAAATCCTTGATATTACAATTAATACAGCGTTTTAAAGTAATTAAAATAATGTGCAACGTTATATAAATTGTAGAGAATAAAACTTTTGAAAAACTTTTCTTAATTTGCATAAAATAATCTCTTAGTTCTAATCTTATATAGCTCAAGTGTCTTTCACGTTTTGCTGAGATAAAAAACTTTTAATTGCCAAAAGAATAGATTTGTGAAATTTTTTAAACTATTTAAAAAATATAATATATAATGAATCCGGACATGTAATTATTACAAATTGCTCGTATTTCTGTATCTATTATTTATATATAGAATATAATTATATATAGATACAGAAATATATATATATATATATATATATATATATATATATATATATATACAGGGTGGGGCATTTATCTTGAGACATCGAAATATCTCGTAAAGTCTAAAAGATATGAAAAAATGTTTCAGACAAAAATTGTATGGTTTCAATGGGGACATAAGATGGTGTCATTAGTTTGATGTTGAAGAGCCATCTGAAGGTCACATAAAGGTCATCTCCAACTTTTTAAATGGGACACCCTATATGTTTTTGCATATTCCTGTAGCTCATCTCGAGAGCTTTCCAAAACACTATAATTAAGTTAGTTTTCATTAAGTACTTTCCGAGTTATGAGGCTTGAAATTATTTCTTAATTTTACATAAATCATAAAATACCTAGTAAAATATTAATTTTTCGATTCTTACCTTAATGCTTTTATGTACAAAATAATGAGAGAAATCAATTGGTGTAAAGAAAACACATAGTTATTTTTAAGAAAAAATAATTAATTGTTAGTTGCAAATTACATATTTTTTCTTAAAAATAACTATGTGTTTTCTTTCCACCAATTGGTTCCTCTCATTATTTTGTACATAAAAGCATTAAGGTAAGATAATCGAAAAATAAATATTTTACTAGATATTTTATAGTTTGTGTAAAATTATAAAATGATTTCAAGCCTCATAACTTGGAAACTACTTAATGAAAACTAACTTAATTATAGTGTTTTGGAAAGCTCTCGAGATGAGCTACAAGAATATGCAAAAGCATATAGGGTGTCCCATTTAAAAAGTTGGAGATGACCTTTATGTGACCTTCAGGTGGCTCTTCAAGATCAAACTAATAACACCATCTTATGTCCCCCTTGAAACCATACAATTTTTGTCTGAAACATTTTTTCGTATCTTTTAGACTTTACGAGATATTTCGATGTCTCAAGATAAATGCCCCACCCTGTATATATATATATATATATATATATATATATATATATATATATATTATCAATAAGTTCAAAAATATGATTTAATATAGTTGAAGAAATAATAATTATAATTAACGCAATATGTTATATAATATAAACATCGTTTGAAATGTGCCTAAATTAGAGGTTAGTTTAAATTGCATCGATGTATCTAATCGGGACTGGCAGCGTAATTTCTTTGGTAGAATAAAGCGATTTTGCGTTTGTTTGATGGGTCTCGATCGAAGTAAACCAGAATATATCCGTATCGATATGCCTTAATGACATGAGGGGGCCTCGCTGCGACTACCGAACCTTATGCGTGTCAAACGACCGCGACCTATATGTATATGTAGCAATTCATGGACGATGAACCGTGGGTATGTGTCGACGTTATAGTACATGAGCCCCTGGCATTCCTAGCATTCCTAAACCAAAGGTCAATTCGAATCAGATACAAGTGTTACGTCCGGTGGACTTCGTCGAATTCTTTTCTTTCTTTAAAACAATAATCGTGGAAGAAAGAAATCAAGGATCGGCTTGCATTCAAAACGCAAAGCGATCCTTCTTAAAAATAATAATAACGCATAAAAGAACCTAACCCGCGCATATAACCAACGTTTGAACCTAACAAATCGAATACTGAGAGTGACCCAATCGAGATAGCATCAACGAAACTCTAAATAAATTCTAACTCTAATAAATTCGTGAATTATGAGACGAAAAATTGTCATAAGAAATCTCAACCGCACCGTATCTATTAGTACTTTAGATTCAAAGTTGCTCTATCTCAAGAATTTTTAAAACAAAGATCTACTGGTTCTCAGGAAGATTATCAAAATCTAAACATACGACAATACATATTCTTGAAATTGATAATGCACGTGCGCTCGTTCAACAGACTATCCTCGTTCTCCGAATCATTAAATCATCATCAAGAGTTCTCCGAATCATTAAATCATCATGAACGATAAGTTTATCTTACTCCCACTCTCTACTAGATGGAGCTAAGTCTTAAGTCAAAGGGCTTAACCAATTAAAATCTTAAGAAACGCCTCTTCTCCCAAAAATCAGCCTCCTTTTCTTTAAGAAGGGAGTAATTGAAATTATTTCATTTGTTCAAAAAGTTTCCCACCATCCAGTAAGGAGGAGGAGCAATAACTTTAAAAAATGCAAGCGCAAGGAGCGACAGACAGTAGTGCAGTTGACAATACAGTTCACAGTTTCTTCCGCACAATATTCAGCATTCATTCATTCTATTAGTCAAGATACAGTCATATTATCATTCTTGAGAATTCAATTTTAATTTTATTCAAATTATATAGCCTCGGGGATCCTTTCTTGCGTTATGCAATTGAATTATTACTCTGTCTTATATCTCAGTGAAAATGGTTTTGTTAAGATTTAATTATGCATCGTGTATAAATGGATATTTATCGAAAATCTTCTGGTGAATATCTCCATTAGCCAGCTCTTCATGCTATAATTGCAAAGCTCCGACCTCAGTCATTACAATTTTATCAACACACTCATTTTTGTGATTTCAACAAGTAGTGAGTAAAAAAGTTTTTAAGAAAAGAAATACTCCCAACTGTTGCCAATAATAATTACAAAATAAAGAAGAAATTAATAAATTAAATAATAAATAATATAAAATAAAATAAAAAGAAAAAAGTTTAATAAAAAATATATAATAATCTAAAATAAAAAAAATTAATTAAATAAATTTAAAAAAAAATAAGAAAACGAAAAGTAAATGAAACAAAAATATTAAGTAATAAAAAAATATTTCACAAATATTTAATATTTAATAATAAAAATATAAGCTTAGAAAAGTTTGAAATAATATCTATTTGTAAATATTAATACAATTAACTTTAAACTATTATTAAATATTACATTTAAAAAATTATATATATATATATATATATATTTATATAATATATAATTATATATAATTATATATATATTTATATAATATATAATTATATATATATTTATATATATATTTATATATTTATATATTTATATATTTATATATATATTTATATATTTATATATATATTTATATATATATTTATATATATATATAATTATATATATATTTATATAATATATAATTATATATATATATATATATATATACATATATAAGAAGTAATTATTAATATTTCAATTTATTCTTATTTGACTTGATTCTTCATATATTTAGCGTAATATGATTTACAAATGCTTAAGATTTTAAAATTAAATAATATTAACAAATTATTTTGTTATATTGTAATCATTATTAATTCTATATTTTACAAGAGCAGTTAGGACGCCACGGTAAGTGTGTTCGGTATGTATGTATACATAAATGTGTGTATGTGTGTGTGTGCGCGTATGTTTTTATATTTAGTGCGGTGTCCCCCAACTGCTCTTGTAAAATATAGAATTAATAATGATTACAATGTAACGCAGTAATTTGTTAGTATTATTTAATTCTAAAATCTTAAGCCTTTGTAAATCATATTACGTTAAATATAGAGTCAATTCAAATAAGAATAAATGAAATAATAATAATTACTTCTCATATGTATGTATAATTTTTTAAATGTAATATTTAATAATAATTTGAAGTTAATTGTATTAATATTTACAAATAGATATTATTTCAAACTTTTCTAGTTCAAGTTTATATTTTTATTATTAAATATTAAATATTTGTGAAATATTTTTTTTATTACTTAATATTTTTGTTTCATTTACTTTTCGTTTTTTTATTTTTTTAAAATTTATTTAATTTATTTCTTTATTTCAGATTTTTATTTGTTGTTTTTTATTAAACTTTTTTTTTATTTTATTCTATATTTTTTATTATTTAATTTATTAATTCCTTTTTTATTTTGTAAGTATTGTTGTTTGGAAGTAAAGTAATTTATTTATAGCGGGAGAAAGATGGAATTTGATTGAATGCACTAATGCGCACAGTGCATAATAAAGACTGTCGTATATAAAATTACAATAATAGAATTAAAATAATGAAATAATTAATATTATAGATTTTTATATTGTATTATATTATATATAAGTTATTATATTAAGTTAGTATTAACTAAAATTGTATTATATAAGTTATTATCAGGGAACTAAATTTTTCTCATTATACAAAAACGCGAATTTCATTAAAATATGACAGGTTGAAGTTGTATTTCTTTTTATTCGATCAACAGCTTTTGAGCAAGATTTTATGCCGCGACAAAACGTAAAATCTCTCAAATCGCAAATTTCATCTCAAATCGCGAAATTTCGTTTTTTGCCTGATTTTCATATTATTTCGTCTATTTGAGCACATATTTAAAACGAAACAATAAATGCAGAAGGCATCGGCATTAAGCTATAGTATAGTCAGCGACAGCGATTCGTTCTGCTTGCAAGAGGCCTCATGAAACGAATCGTCACGCACTATACAAATTGAAACGAACTGGAAGTGCTGCGTTGTAAAATAATCGCTATCAATCTCTCTCGACTCATATTTTTTCATATATTCAGAAACAAAAAATTTATTTTAGTTTTCAATTTTAGTTTTATTCAATGATATAGGAGAAATTTAATAATCTATTTCCTTTTCTTCTACATTAAGATGTTAAATTCAAAGAAATTTTACTTTTTATTTTTCGTAGTTGTGTTATTATTAATACAAATCATTATAAAAAAATATGTGAAGGCCATTTCTCCTCTTCTTTATAATCATAAAATATATCTATGTACTGTAGTTATAAGTAACAGAGGTCGATTCATTTCAACTAGAATTTAAGTCAAATAATGGAAAATCAAGTAAAACGCAATAAAATATGAAATTTTGGAATCAAATCGCAAAAAACAATCAACGTAAAACGTGAAAAGTTCAGTTCCCTGGTTATTATATTATAAGATTGTTCAATGCAAATAATGACAATAATAGCTCATAGAATTAATTATATTATTTATTTTAGTTATATATGTGCTATTGTAAATTAGTACTTATTTATACTAGTGCAAAAACGGCGTTACGTATCACTTGATTCAAACAGCATTATGTGAATGTACAGAAAACGCATAAACCACTTTTTTAAAATCCATTCTTACTTATAATCGGAATTTTTTTTATATAATAAACGTGCCCCTAGGTCAAAGAGAAGATACTCACAAATAAATTAAAATAAAAAATTTAATAAAATTCAACAATTATATATAAATTAAACAATTATATATACATATAATATTATATATACATATAATTATTTTTATTTATAGAACTATTTTTGTTTTATACATTTTGTTTTATAACCTTTTGTCAAATAATTTTTAAAGATTTTAATTCTTTTTGAAATAATGCCAAGTATTTCGTAGAGAAAAATAAATTACAATGGAATGCAGCTAATAGGACGTCATGGCCAGAGTCCCGATCTTGATGTCATTTTCCCCACTCCAAGTGCATGCTAGCGGCGGAACGTTGCGAAAAGCAGTATCGTCTATAACGGTCTAGTGATGGTAGCAAAGAGGGCACTGTCGCGTAAAAGAATTATATATATATATATATATATATATATATATATATTAACGTAGAATATATGTTTATTTAATATTATACATAATATATAAAATAATATAATAAAATTATATATAATAATTTATATATACTCTCTAAAAGTGAAAATATCACAAATTTAAACAATAAAATAAAATTTCACTGAGAATCAGTGAAATTTTATTTTATTGTTTAAATTTATGAGTAATCAGTGAGTATTTTACTGATTTTCAGTGGAAATGCTTATTTATTTTATCTTATATCTCACTGATTATGGTCAGTTAAAATAAAATTTACTATAAAACCAATAAATTTCACTGTAAAACCAGTAATCGTTAGTTCGCGTTCGTTTACCGCTACGATCGCTATCTCTTTCGTATTTAATTTTAGTCATAAGAATTATATAAAGTTTGGAAAGAGCGACAGATAAAATTAAAAGTATTACTTCGATTTAATTGCTCTATAATCTCAATAAAGAGACTTCAGGTATTATATAAGTCGGACAAATAAATGTCTGACGACTTAATGAAAATTATGAAGAGATGAATTATGATTTAATATTACTGACGATAGAAAGAAATATTACTGATATTGAAAAATATTACTGATTGAAACAAAATTATTAATTGATTCTTTCAATAAAATATCACTGATTTACAGTGCTATACTTATAACTGCTGTAATCAGTAACTATTTACTGTTTTTCAGTGATTCACTTTTAGAGAGTATATATATATATATATATATATATATATATATATACACATATAATAAATTATTATATTTTCTTTTCTACGCGATGATGCCCTCTTTGCTATCATTACTAGACCGACTATAGACGGTACTGCTTTTCGTGACGCTCATGGCAACACATGATCAGATTAATCATTCGAAGCCAGTTACTATTGTGATCGCTAGCTAAAACACGCTACTGCGTTACTTATTGTTTGATTCAAAGTGCATTATATGAATAACACAAAAAATTATGATACAAAGAGTGAATTTATATACCAATTTTTACTCACTAATAATGGATTTTGAAAAGCATAGGTAGTAACACCATTGTATGCAGTACACAATCGTACGAACGAATTGTCATAATTACATAATAAGATAAAAGATATAGCAAATTGAAGTGAACTTGATTACACGCTGCGTATGCTTGAATATGGCTGAAAATGTTACAAGATCTATAATTCTATAATTTCTTTGATCGTTTATAATTTGATTGTGGTTATCTTTTTATTGACTGCTTTTCTACTATAATATTATTAAAAAAGAAAAGCTAATAATAATTGTATTCTTGTATTCGCGATACAATCCAATGAATATGTACCATTTTGCATTGTCATTTGTTCTCCTAAAGAAATAGAAATTATTTACTTACTAAGAATTCTCTAATTTATCTTAAGATATATACTGTGATTGTGACAATAAGAAGAAATCAGAAAACATAATATTAGAAGATAATAACTTGCAATTCGTTAAAATTGAATTTTAAGGAATTTATCGAAAATATATGTATCTATATAAATTAATATTAATTCGATTAGCGCATCCGACTTAGTAGAGTGAGAAAAACAACTAACTGAGGATTTAACGGAAACCGATTGAGTGCAAACATTTACGAACAATTCAAATTATGTTTGGAACAATTTTATGTGTTTTATTGAAAGGTTTAGTACTGATAAAGGCAACTATCACGCCGAAAGATTATACCACTTCAAACAGCCTCCAGAAAGAAAGTGTTTCCATGTGTCCGAATTTAAATTTCACGTAGGTAAGAGATATTTTTTGCTTGGTTAAGAAACAATTGAATGTTATTGCAGCTAGTAGTGTAACTAAAAATGAATGATAATAAATTATACTATATTCTATCTATATAATAAGAGATAAGATGAAATAAAATAATTCAATATAAAAGAAAAAGGTATGTACGCGCGATGTTGTAAAAAAAAGATGGATAAAGTTTCGAAATTTTGTTTTTTCAAATGGATGTTATATAGTATATTAAATTTACTTAAAACGGTATTTTACAATTTGATTGTATTATTTTGTTTTTTCAAATGGATGTTATATATTCAAATGGATATTATTATTTTATTTTTTCAAATGGATGTTATATTTAATATTTCTGTTATTATTACGAAAATTATAACACGTTGGACCGTATTATAACTCGAACGGCTGAGCGTTTCTCGTCCGATTTTAATATTTAATATTTCTGTTATTATTGTGAAATAAAATGCTATAAGACTTTCAATTTACTGGTCTCTCCTCGCAAGCGTTTGTATATAGTGTTCTGGGACGCTCTGTATAACGGAACAGAGTTACTAAATATCGAGATAAAAAATCTGTCTAATAAAAAAATCATTCATCAAACATTCTTCAAATTGTATCTATTAACGCTAATATTTTGATCGACAATACATTCAATAACAATCGCTAGAATTTATATTAATTTTTATTGTACATATATCGATTTATATACAATTATGTGCACATATTCTTATCGAGGCATTATCGGTTTTTACTATCGGTTTATACTTATCATTTTCAGGATTTGTTTCTGTTAAAAATATAACAACATTCGAGAAAAAACTTGACATGATTATAAATAAAAGAATTTATATATAATTCTATGACTAATATTTAATAACAGTAAAGAAACAATATTTTTAACCTTCTTAATCTTGAAATACAAACATTAATAAAATTTTATAATATCGGCAAATTTTGGAAAAAAATTTGAGTTATGGTAAAATTTTAGATGAGTTAATTAATCTATCATGAAAGAATCAAATCATTAGAAAAAATTGTTTTAATAATTGCAAAGAGTTACACTTTCGCTTATACTATTTGCTGAAAAATTGTTATGAATCTTCATTGACTCTTATTAACATACTGATTGATTTTTTATATGAATTATGTTTGATATACAAGACGCCTTAAAAAAAAATAGATTTTACAATATGAATGAAACTACATTCACAAAAAAAGTAAACGACATTTTTGTAACATTGAGACAAAGAATCTAAATTTTCAATTAGTATTCTTTCATTCTTCTCTCTTTTTCTTAAAATTCAACGACATATACATATATATATATACAGGGTCTACCAAAAGTGTGGAAACCCCTAAATATCTCGGAAAATATACGTTTTACAGAAAAGTGTTTCCAACAAAAGTTGTAGGGTTTAAGAAGATCTATATACTGATTCTATCAGTTTGACCTTGGATGGCGTCGTCAAGGTCAGGTCAAGGTCACATTGACTTTTTTAAATGACACCCCCTACATTTGATTGCATATTCTTATAGCTTAATTCAAGAGCTTTCCAAAACACTATAATAATGTTCATTTTTATTAAGTACTTTGCGAGTTATGAGGGTTGAATGATAGAGTAGCGCCGGTATTAACATTATCCAAGGTGTACTACATGGAGGTTACTCGCTCGGATTTGCATCTGTTGTGTGTGTGATCCAGCTAACTAAGGCAAGATCGGTCGTGGATCCAGTCAGCAAAAGCAAAGACCCAACCAAATTACAATCGAGCATTTAAAGACCTGGAAAGCAATCGACATAGTAAACAGTAAATAAATTTGTGGATGCTCATTTATCATAATAATTGTTCGAAATGTGTGCGTGTGCGTGCGTGCGGTGCGTGTATACAGAGATCAGGTTAGGTTGCACCAAACGATTGCAAATGTGTTTCAATGTGTTAAAGTAAATGCTGAAAGTGGCTGCCATTTACTTCCTGACAATATGCTAATCTTTGGTAGAATGTAGAAATGACTTTACGATTCGTTTCAAAAGGTATCAAAGCCATTTCATCCCTTATTCGCTGTATCAATTCGTGAATGGTTTTAGGTTTTGTTCTGTAAACCTTACTCTTCAGATATCCCCATAGATAATAATCAAGAGGAGTTAGATCTGGTGACCGAGGTGGCCAATCCTCTCCTCCTTCATTTCCGTTCCTTCTTCCTATCCACCGTAGCGGAAAAGTCTCATTTAAAATACGACGTGGTCCTGCACCAAAATGAGCAGGAGCTCCATCATGCTGAAACCATATTTCTTGGAAATTATTTGGAAAAGTATTCTGTATGGCTGGAATTATTTGATCAACAAGTAATCTCTCATACCTTTGAGCGTTCAAATATTCTTCAAAAAAAAACGGCCCTATTAAATAGCCATCTATTATTCCGCACCATACATTTATTTTTTGTGGATGTTGTGTGTGAGTTTCCCGCACCCAATTCGGATTCTCATCTGACCAGAAACGAAAATTTTGATTATTAACTTCTCCCGTTAAGGTAAAAGTTGCCTCGTCTGTGAAAACAATTTGATAAGGGAAGATGGGCCGGACATCTATTAGTGCCATCATTCTTTCACAGAAATGTATACGACGCTCCTCATCTCCGTTTTGCAATTCTTGAACGTATTGCAATTTATATGGATGGAACTTGTTCTTCTTTAAAATTCTCCAAACCGACATGGGAGCAATATCGTGAGTTTGAGCGACTCTCTGAACACTAGAATTGGGATCTTCAATAAATGTCTGCAGAACATCAAGTTGTTTTTCTTCGTTGGTTGCAGACAATGGTCTTCCTGACTTAGAGCGATTTCTTACGCTACCAGTTTGTCTAAAACGTTCTATTGTTTTTAACACAGTGGACTTATTAATTCGACGGTTCGGATACGTGTCATTAAATAATCGAACGACATCAGAGAACGATCTTTCGTTATCACCCCATCCACGCATCATGAGGATAGTGATTCTTTCACGTTCCGACAAGTCGCCAGCCATTTTTAAAACGTTTAATTTTAATTAATCGTACGTTGTATTTGGACGATAACAATTAATTTCTGCTTGCTCAAAGCTGAAGTTAGAAGGTGCTCGTTCTTTGATAGCTTTATACATTCTTAGTTGAATTTTAAATGCGAGTTAGACTGCATGTAGTGCGTCACATAGCGGTAAATGAAGGAACTAACGAGACGTTTCATACACGTTTTATGGAGCAATTTTTTGGCAATTTGACTTCAGCGAAATATGAGGATATGTTGAGGAATCGATCTTGCCTTAGTTAGCTGGATCACACACACAACAGATGCAAATCCGAGCGAGTAACCTCCATGTAGTACACCTTGGATAATGTTAATACCGGCGCTACTCTATCATTCAACCCTCATAACTCGCAAAGTACTTAATAAAAATGAACATTATTATAGTGTTTTGGAAAGCTCTTGAATTAAGCTATAAGAATATGCAATCAAATGTAGGGGGTGTCATTTAAAAAAGTCAATGTGACCTTGACCTGACCTTGACGACGCCATCCAAGGTCAAACTGATAGAATCAGTATATAGATCTTCCTAAACCCTACAACTTTTGTTGGAAACACTTTTCTGTAAAACGTATATTTTCCGAGATATTTAGGGGTTTCCACACTTTTGGTAGACCCTGTATATATATATATATATATATATATATATATATATTTATTAATTAGTTAATTCTGTTATAATTTTGTTACTTAGAAAAGGATGAAATGTTATTATTTTACAGATGGAACCAACCTAACTCTACCGATAATAACTTTACCGAAATAATACAAGGGTACACACTGCGGTGTTTCTTCATCGAGAACTTAAAAGAGATTCAAACCTGCGACGATAAAAATATCACAACTACAAAATTGGAGCACACGGTGCACAATCTAATATCTAACACGACATATTTTCGAGTACGTGCATATTAAAATTGTTGTCGGTCCTTATACGGATTTAATCAATGTGTCTACTACACATGAAAATCCAATACCTAAATTATTGCTTACACCGAATCTAGGTATCCAAATATTGGACGTGGATTCAAACACCTTTACTAATTCCGGAATACTAATTTTAGAGTATATATACTGATAAAAAAATAGTTATAATTATCAAATTATATTTGACATTATAAAGTTATTATTACTATGTACAAGTTTATTATTAACATTATAACACAAGTTTATTATCAACATTATAGTAGTAATAACTATAATATTAGAAATCTCAACTATAATTTTTTCATACAATTATAGTTGGCTCTTTTTTTTCAGATTTATACCATTAAACGCCGCTTATTCAATACAAGAACATATAATTTATTGAAATATCCGAACAGAGCTAATGCCATTGAACATTAATGAAAATAAAACCACAAAAGTAGCTAGCTTTCATGATCGTCTACATGATCTCTGTATTGACTAGGTAGCAAGAAATCTATATAGGACCTATGAAGACTTAGACTACTTTTACATTGTAAAGTTCGACTTAACAATGTGGGAAATGGCATAATTAAATTTGAGATTGAGATTTTCAAAACAAAAATTGCTAATGACCATTTAAATGTATCGTCTATGAGGTACGTTTACTACTGTTCACTTGAAAAAATAATTTTCCATTAAAGATTTATGCAAAGATTTTTGTAATTTTTCTATAATTTTACGTGATTCTATAATTAAGATCACAAGTAAAAAGAAATGTTATTACATAATTACATAAGAATTTCGAATTTCTACTACATATAAGTTTCTGGTTTTGTTAAAATGATATTTTGTAATGTGTAAAATAATTATATATTTTTTAGAATTTTATTGCATATCACATAGTTGGACGAATACAATTAGAGAATATGATATGATGAAATATCATCTCGATGGAGAAAACGAAAATTGTTCAGATAAATGCATCCTTTTGCCTATTTCATTATATACATTTTTTTAGTGATAATTGATAACATGAATAATTAGAAGCCGTTAATTTACTGGTTAAATGAAAATTACACAATTGCAACAAACATTAACATTTCTATGTGCAATACGATTTTATACAAGAAAAACATAGGTACATTAAATTCCAATCTATGACGATTGACGAAACAAACATTTATATTTTTGCAAATGATTATTCATTTCAATTCTCTACGTTTTGAAAAAAAAATGCAAACCTCAAGAGCGTAAATGCATTCGAATATGTTGAAAAGATAATTATAAGCTCAATTGAATATTATCGTTTTTTAGAATTTACGTTTTTGATAAATTTTTACAACTATATCCTTTAATGAGATGTCTGACACTTGAAGAAAAAGTTTATAATTTTGAAAATATGACTGCAACGACAAACAACATCATTGTAAATCTTCCGGAGCTGATTATAAAGAATGGATGAAAAAAATATAATTTATCAACTACTATATATACTATCTCCATAAGCTGTTTAGGCAACTGATCGTTCACTTATACTCAGAACCAAACAATATTACATTGAGCGGGGTCAACATAAATAGCATGGATATTTGGATCATCCATAGACATGGATCTCAAACATCAATTGGACGGTCTTTTCTACACCAGAGTATAAAGACGTTGCAACAGAAAAGTGGCAAACAATGAATCATATTAAAATGAATTATAACAAAGAAATAATATATCATATCGGAAATTTTATACAAGTTTCAATCGGGAACTTTATACAAGTTTCGCTTGATATTGAGATATCCCGAATATGAGGACAATTTTACATGGCTGATGAAAGATGTATTTTTTCAACACTTGGTAAGCAAACAAAGATACCCATATAGCACAATAAGGTTGCAGATATATTAAAGAATAATTTAATTGAAATATTGCAATATTACAAATCGACTGCGAAACTCTGCTGAGATTGTTATAAAATTGTGATGAAGTTAAGATGTCGGTTTTTTGCAATGAAATATTTTAGCAATATTACAGTGTAATATATTGGAAAGAATGCAATGTTATTCCAACCATATAATAATATTATAATAAGTATAAAATATTTTTGTTTTTGATGGATACACATCTTGGAAACGTATAATTAAATTAAAAAGCTTGATAGAAATAAAAGTTCGCAATATCTAATATAATCATATCATATTTAATATATTGGGAAATTATATTTAAACGTAATCATATAACATAAAATATTATATTTTTATACAAAATTATTTTAAACTCTTACTTATAAATCACTTTTTTATTTTAAATGTTCTATATATTCTTATAATGGGTACTTTATACATATATAAACATTAGTTATAGAATTAATTAAACATTACTAATTATATTTTTAGTTAAAAATTTTAAAAATCCGTTATAGTTATAATATTTGCATGTGAAAAATACATAAAAATGCATAGAAAAATATCGTATTGCTCATATCTAATTCATACTTTGTTAATTTATATTTCTACAATATTTGTGTAATGTTGCATTGCAATTTGTAATACTGCAATATTGTAATATTGTTGAAAAAATAGTTGTAACATTCCAGTGCTGCTTAGATATTATAATATTATACTAATATTTTTAGATATGAATAGGCCTAAAATTTAAAAAAATTAAATTTTTTTGTAATATAGTTATAAGTAAAAATAAATTTGTAAAAACATACACACACCAAGATATTAAAATTATATTTTTGCTTAATATAGATATTTCGAGCACTCCTGGAATAATAGTGAAAAAATACTTATTACTGATGTTAGGTTTTATCGTTATAGTTACTATTATCTGCCTCTGCTACTTTTATTGTTGTAAGTATATTTGATGTAGGTATTGATTTGAATTGTAGATTATACATATATATCTAAAAATTAATAAATATCTAAAAATAGATTATACATATATATCTAAAAATTAATATCTAAAAATTTACTAAAAATAGTAATTTACTTATATAAAACTAAACGAATAAATTTACTAAAAATAGTAAATTTTATAATACATATTATTATGTAATTAAATCGAAATTTTATAACTATGTATCGTCAACGCAGAGGTAATAATGAACAATGTTTGTCTTCAACAATTACCGATATAGAATTGGCAATTCTATATATGAAGTACTTTACCGAAACACTCAATTCAATATGATTTACAATCCTATGTTACATTGTAATCCGGATGAATGTACGATAACTAAAATCGCACGTAAACAAATTACATTTACAAAACTTTTTAGTAGCGGCGCATTCGATATGATAAAAATTAATTTTTTCAACCAATGTTTCAAATTAATTTCTGGATCAACAAAACAGATATGTATGTATTTTCTAATAAAGATATAAATTATATAAATTTTTATAATAGATTATAAATAATATAAAATTTAGATAAGACAACAAACATGCACTTTATTCTATATTTTTCGTTGAATTATTTAATATAAAGTAAAATATAATATTACTTGATATTAAACTATATACATTTACTAATGAAGTACACATGTAAATTTGTGAAATATTTCGCAGGTGTTTCAAGAAAATGTGAAGAACTTAGAAAGATCGGGCACAGAGATATTCGTTGCAATAAAATCGCTTCGGAAAGATGCTTCTTCCCAGAGAAAAAGAAATTGTTAAAGGAAACCAAGTTTATAAATCATTTTCGACATATATTAAGATTGTTGGCCGTTTGTTTAGATGGGGATTCTCCGTTACTAGTGTTGGAATTCATGGAAACTGATGATCTGTTAAAATATTTGAGAGATTGTCGAAATTTGGAAGCGTCAGATTCGCATGCTCTGCGTTTGCAGGATTTGCTCGCCATGTGCAAAGATGTTGCGCGAGGTTGTTGCTATTTGGAAGTGTAAGCGATAATGAAAATGCGAGAGAGTTGACAAGACATAATATCATTGTATTGATCATTTGTTTTGATCGAGGGCACTTTGTTTTGTCTTGAGACAGGGGCAGCCCGCTAAGAACTGAACAAAAGACATGGCATTCGCATTTCGCTTCTAGACAAGAAACGAACATTTATTCCACGTATAATAGCTCGTGACTGAGATCGATCCAACGGATCCACATTTCACCAATTACATTTATTAGAAGTGGAATTCGAGCGCCTTTACAACTTGCTTTAAAAGAGGTAGGCCCTTTTAACTATTACGGTGCGAATTTAATGTTGAACGTAACGGACATAAGATAACATGCGGACATAAGATTGTTTCTGATGTGATAAACTCTTATATGTACTTCTCTTGTGCGGTCGTTAGTGTCGAGTTTCGTGAACGCGAGTTGCGTGAGTACTAGCAGTGTACTATTTACCCTTTCAACAAGGGATACTAAGTAACGGTCCGAGTATGGAATTTGAAGGCGAATTTACCGTGGTTAAGTTGAAGAAGGTTCTTCGCATGTGGGAACTAGCCACATGGAATAAAAAACGAATTAATTAAACGATTAAGTGAGAATAATCCAAAAGCGTGGGAGGAGCTCGCTGCGCGACGGATAGGCGTCTTACGCGTAATCGATTCATCGAATTTCAAGGATATGCCGGTCGATGGAGGACAGTGAAATTGTCGAGGAGGCTGAGATCACTAACGGGGCGACAGCGCGAGAAGAGTATGTAGATATCGTGGCGTCGGATGTAATGCCACGCGACAACGCGATAAGGATAGAGCTTATGCTTTTACATCGAGAGAAAGAACTCTGGGAGAGAGAAAGCAGCAGTTACTCAAACGGGAGTTGGAGACGTAATTCTCCCACGATGATAAGCACGGAGTCAAGCAACGGTACTATTCCGGCGCCTGGTGGCGTTAAGAATATTAAAGGACTGCTGCTTGAATTTGACGGAACGGATAACGCTTTTTGGAAGTGGAAACAGCAACTGCAGCTATTAAAACATTCCTATCATTTGGACGAGAGTTCGATGCGAACATTAATTAGCTCGTGTTTAAAAGGACGCGCGCTATCGTGGTTCTATTCGAGAGCTGAATATTTGACATTGAACATAGAGGAACTGCTCAAGAAAATGGAGCAGATATTCGATTTGCATCCTGGTAAACTGACACTAAGAAGAAAATTCGAATCCCGGATTTGGAGAAAAGGTGAGCCATTTTACGATTACTACCACGACAAGATAGTTCTTGCCAATCGGATACCGATTGCAAAGGATGAGATCCTGGATTATATTATCGAGGGCGTGACGGATCAGCGATTGCAGGATCACGCTCGCATGATGAATTACCAAACAAGAGCTGAACTATTGAAAGCATTGAAGGTCCAACCTGACTATAAGGGATAATGACGCTAGAACGAAAAAAATTGAACAAGAACGATAAGCGAAAAGACGGAGGTGCCGTTGGCCAAGGGAAAGCCGATCAAATAATATAAATATTTGGCGATAGAACATATCGCGCCGCAATGTAAGCGAGCATTGATGAAGAAAACATGTTATGTGTGCAGATCGACGGAACACTTGGCTAGAGAATGTCCAAAACGAGGTCAATCTTCGATGCCGGAGATGTCTAAGGACTTTGCGCAGGCGACATCAATAAATATTGTGCAACTTAACGAGTTCCCGAAGCCGTATACGATTCCCGTAAAAATTACGATCGAAAATACGAACAGCGAATCGCATAAGTATGTTAGCGACGCGGTAATCGATTCCGGATGGCGTATTAGTCTGGTGCGAAGCGACGTGATTCCGAGAGAGGTACGTTTATTAAAGAAAGAACATGTCAGCCAGTTTTTCGGGCTTAACGGTTCGCAGCTAAAAATTGACGGCATGTTTTACAGCATATTGGAGACTAATGATATGCATATTAGGATGAAATTTTATATAGTATCCAGCAGCACTATAGCGTATATATATTTTCCTCGAAAGAGATTTTTTAAATTGCCCACGATTACGAGTTACATTCGGAGAAACTTTCAAAATTACCAGTAACGAGGAAATATATGCAGTTAGTCAACTAATGTACATAGAATACAACGATAACTTTACTCGTTCGTGTAATGAGTTAAAAATTAATCCTGCTGTCGGTAAAAGTGTGTTCGCGCGAATTGGCGAAGCGTATGAATTATGTTACTTCAAAAATTTTTAGAGAGAAGGATGCGTACCCGATTTTCAAATGATTATTGCGTTCAAGCATGTACAGCCCATAAGTTCGCGTCCACATAGATTATCGTTTGCGGATAAAAAGATTTTACGTAAAATTTTGAATGATCCTTCGAAGACCAATTATGCGACCGAGTTGTTCACCGTATGCGAGTCCAATCCAGTTTTAACAACAAAAAAAGACGATAATTATCGCGAGCTAAATAAGATTACCATACGTGATAATTTTCCAATCGAACTAATTGACGATAATATCGTACAAGATAAAAGATATTTTACGATTTTAGACTTAAAGGATGGATTTCATCATGTAAAATGTACGAAAATCTATGAAATCATAATCTCGTTTGTGACTGCTGCTAAGGCAATTCGAATATTTTCTTATGTTCTTTGGTCTAACAAAGGACATAAGAATGCGCCGCATGTTTTTCAGCATTTTGTACAAGCCGTATTCGAGCCGTTAATCCGAGAGAACAAAATATTGATTTATCTCGATAACTTATTGATTGCAACAAAGGACATAGATGAACACATTAAAATCTTATCTAAAGTCTTTGAAGTAGTAGGTAAACATCACTTACAATTTCGACTGGATGTTATTTTCGTTCAAACGGAAATAAAATATTTAGGATATTGCGTTAATGCGTATGGTTAGGTTAGGTTAGGTTCGACTGATGATATAGTGTTGGACTGAGCGATGAGAACATCGAATCTATTCTTAATTACCCAATACCGTGTAATGTAAAAGATGTACAAAGATTTATTGAATTGGCGAGTTATTTTTGTCGATTTATTCGAAACTTCTGGATATTAGCAAAGCCATTATATGAGGTGATAAGAAAAAACGCTTTTAAATTCGAGTTCGTTGAGAATTCCACATATGAAATACTCAAGCGATATTTAGCTAATAGACCAGTACTTGCGATTTATTCACCACAGATGGAAACAGAATTACATTGCGATGCAAGCGCTAGTGGTTTTGACGATATTCTGTTGCAAAAACAAATCGATAATACTTGGTGTCCAATTTCATTTTGGAGTCAACGAACAATGCCTGCCCAGTCGCGATACCATAGCTTTGAATTAAAGTATCTTGCTGTCATGTATGCGCTGAAAAGATTCTACATATATCTTTCAGGACAAAAATTTAAAATCATTACAGATTGCGATAGCTTCCGTCTGACTTTGAATAAAAGAGACGTGAATCCTCGATGGATCCTTCGAGACTCGAATTTCACGTTGGGCTCTATTTTTGCAAAATTATTATGAAATTGTCCATCGCTCAGGTAAGAGGATGAGTCATATTGACACGCTTAGCCAATGCCACAGTATACTTGTTCTCGAGGGCAGCACATTGAAAAGAACTCTGTCCGTTTGTCAGGATCGCGATGAAGAAATTTTAAACATCCGCAACGAGCTTGAGAATAGTGAAGTCAAATATTATGAATTACGAGACGGGCTTGTGTATAGGAAGGATAAAAATGAAAAGCTGTTTTTTTGTGTCCCCTGCTCTATGAAATCAAATGTGATTTGGACATGCCATGATAATCTCGGTCATATAGAAATTGATAAAGTAATCGAAAATATTACACGAGTTTACTGGTTTCCTCGTATATGTGAGAAAGTGCAAAGGTTGTTAACTGTCTTAAATGTATAGAGTTTTCTCCGCCGATTATTTCCGGGTATATAGTAGGCCTAAGCGTTTGATTTCTGACAGAGAAACCTGTTTCACGTCCAATGCATTTAAAAAGTATTTGAAATCCGAAATGATCGAGCACGTCTTGGTAGCGGTAGGTACGCCGGGAGCGAATGGATAAATTGAATGATTTAATCGAATGATAATTCCGATGCTGGCAAAGCTCAGAGATACCTTCGAAATGAGATTGCGTTTTGGATCAGATAGAGTTTTCTATAAACAATACTGTTTGCAGTGCGACGGACGAAACACCTTATTGTTTGGTTTCAAGCAACGAGGAAAACAGAACGATGTGTTACGCGATTTAATTCAAGATTGTAACGTAGTACGCGATTGACTCACTTAGGAATAATGCTCAAGCGAAAATAGACGAAGTGCAATGCAAAGGCGCTGAACGATATAATTAATAAGACAGAGAGCTGCGCGCGAGTATAAGGTTGGCGACTATGTTGAGATTCATAATATTGAAACAATGACTGGAGTTAATGAGAAGTTGGTGTCAAAGTTTAAAGGCCCATATGTTGTAAAGAAAGCGTTAGATCGTTATGTTGTTGCCGATATCGACTGATTTTAATTGATCCAGCGGCTATATTGGCGCCAGATGCGTCCTCTTATATGCGTATGTAAATCTAATATTTAATGACTTTATTTTAATTGTTCATTATTTATAAATTGTATGTGTGATGAATGTTAATTTTAGTTTTATGTTTGACCGGGATGGCCAAAAATCAGGCTAGCCGAACTGTGATAATAGAAATGCGAAAGAATTGACGAGATATAATATCATTGTATTGACCGTTTGTTTTAATCGAGAGCACTTTGCCTCGTCTTGAGACAGGGACAGCCCGCTAAGACCGAATAGAAGACGTGGCATTCGCATTTCGCCTCTAGACAAGTAACGAACATTTATTCCGCGCGATAATAGCTCAGGATTCTAAAATCGATCCAACGGATTCACATTTCACCGATTACAATAGATACAATTTGAAGAATGTTTGATAAGTGATTTTTTACTCCCGACTGTTGCCAACCGTAGGTTGGCAAAAGACGGAAGGAGTATGCGTTTCAACGAGCTTGGATCGATTCTGGCCGCTATTCTCAATAACAATAACATATTTTGGTATCATCTTTTGCACATCAGTTTTTTATTAATCAAGGATGATTTATTTATTAAACAGATTTTCTATCTTGATATTTAATAGCTCTGTTCCGTTATATACATTATCCTTAACACAAAGAAATGGTACTTACTTTCTAAATGAATTTCATAAAATAAAATCTACATTAGTATAAGTCTTACTATATATTAATAAATATTATTATAAATATCTAGAAAAATTATTTATTGAAGAAAAATATTAGGTGTACAACTTTGCTTCCGCCGTTTTTCTGTAGATTGCTTTAGCGGTAGGTGGTGGTCGAAATAAATAGATCATAGATGTCATACATTATACTTGGGCATCTGTCAACATAACCCCATAGAAACATTAGTCGATTTGTGTCTCCATCATAAAGTTATTCTCAATTGAAAATGTCAGTTTACGAGCCAAATTCTCGTCATTTGCGGGAGGTTTTAATTTTCTGCTTCAATATGAAGAAATCTGCGGCTGAGGCTCATCGAATGCTCTCAGATATACTTATGGTGAGGCCGCTATTAGTGAAAGAACGTGTCGTGAGTGGTTTCAACACTTCAAGAACAGTGATTTTGACGTCGAAGACCGGCATAGCGGTGGAAGAAAGAAGATTATATTAAGCTGTTAAAACCGACTGAAACAATCATAGGCGATCGGTATCGAACGCAATTGATGCGTTTGAGCCGAGCATTGAAAGACAAATGGCCGCACTACAACGAGAGACACGATAAAGTGATTTTGCAGCATGACAATGCTCGACCCCATGTTGCGAAAGTGGTCAAGACATACTTGGAAACGTTGAAATGGAAGTCCTACCCATCTGCTGTATTGTCCAGATGTTGCTCCTCTGACTATCACTTGTTTCGATCAATGGCACACGGCCTGGCTGACCAGCACTTCCAGTCTTATGAAGAAGTAAAAAATTGGATCGATTCGTGGATCGCCTCAAAATATGATCAGTTTTTTCGACGCGGGATTCATACGCTGCCCGAAAGATGGGAGAAAGTAGTGGCCAGCGATGGACAATACTTTGAATCATAAATGTATAACTAGTTTTTTACAATAAAGCCTCGAATTTCGGAAAAAAACGGCGGAAGCAAAGTTGTACACCTAATAACATAAAAATCTATTGTTAGTGTCATCGTATGTATATATTAATGTAGCAGATAGTAGACAGAAAACCTCATTAATTTTAAAAATTGTTACTTTTAGAAATAATAATTTATATATATATATATATATAATATATATATATATATATATATAGAGAGAGAGAGAGAGAGAGAGAGAGAGAGAGTGACAGAGACAGAAAGAAAGATACAAAATAATAGTCAAATTTTAAAATATTGTTTTAATTTTTAAACATAATATACTATATAACATTCATTTGTAAACAAAATTTCGAAACTTCATCCATTTTTTTTACATTTTACGTACTTTTTTCTTTTATATTGAATTGTTTTATTTTATTTTATCTTGTTATATAAGTAGAATATATAATTTATTATCATTCATTTTTAGTTACACTACTAGCTGCAATAACGTTCAATTGTTTCTTAACCAAGCAAAAAATATCTCTTATCTGCGTGAAATTTAAATTCGGATACATGGAAACACTTTCTTTCTGGAGGCTGTTTGAAGTGGTATAATCTTCGGCGTGATAGTTGCCTTTGTCAGTACTAAACCTTTCAATAAAACACATAAAATTGTTCCAAACATAATTTCCATTTTTTCCTAAATGTTTACATTCAATTCCCGTTAAATCCTCAGTTAATTGTTTTTCTCATTCTACTATTTCTGAGGTGCTAATCGAATTGATATTAATTTATATAGATACATATATTTTCGATAAATTTCTTAAAACTCAGTTTTTAAAAATTGCAAGTTATTATCTTCTAATATTATGTTTTTAAATTTCTCTTTATGGTCACGATCACAGTATATATCTTAAGATTAAATTAGATAACTCTTTTAATTAGATAATTAGTAAGTGAATAATTTCTATGGTACATATTCATTGGATTGTATCGCGAATGCAGAAATATAATTATTATTAGCTTTCCTTTTTCATTAATATTCAAAAAAGTGTTATTATAAAAATTACAACAAACATTATTGATATTTGTAAAATATGAAAAGTAATTTAAAAGTAATTTAAAAGTAATTTAAAAGTATTTTAGCATTCTCAATGGTTTCTTAATGATTCGGTTAAGACACGCCGTTTACTACTTAAGAATGTATTTCCTATATAAATTATGTTTTTATAAAAGTACCAGTGGTTGAACACGTCCCAGTGTTTAACAATGCAGTAAATATCTATTATTATTAAGCTTTCTATGTATAGTTACAAAATTATGAATATTTAATTCGCATTTTTAAATATTTATTTAAAAAAAGAAAGAAAAAGATTAAAACGTAAAATGATTTGTAAGCAAAAAAAAATTATTTTTATAAGTAGTAGTTGCCTATTTTAGCAATGGTTTCTTAATGATTCGGTTAAGACACGCCGTTTACTACTTATGAATTTTCTATATAAATTATGCTTTTTGTAAAAAGTAAAAGTTATTTAAATTTTTAAAAGAACATATTGTTAAAATAAAATTTTTATTTTATTAAGTAAATTTATTTAAATATAATAAATTTAATGTTTATTTACTAGTACACAAAAATTTAGGATTGCCCCAATTATTGACCACTCGTTTATTTATCGGTACAACTACACTAAAAATGCTTGTAGTGAGACGCACATAGCGAGATAACACACACAACACGAATAAGAAAGTTTTTTCGTTAATTATAGTTTTTTAGTAAGTATTTTTATATTTTAAATAATCTATAATTAATTTAGTAATAATAAACTTAATAACTAATATACATTTATGTCGTAATAATAAATGAGAGGTGTGAGAAATCATGTTGACACACAAATAACCTTAAAATTATACATTAACTTTCCTTTCTTTTCTTTTTGTTGTTATATTTAGATACTTATTTTGAAAATTAAGATAAAGAGCCAAAAGAAAAAAAAAGAAAAAAGATGTGGATATGCACAGGCAGATGTTAATTCTGCTTTGGAAGCAGTAAAAAATGATATGTCGTTGGAAATTGCTAGCACAACATTTGGTATACCTAAAAGCACTTTACACAAAAAATAAGGAAAAAATCCCGATTGAAGCTAAAATGGGTTCATCAACGTATTTAAGGAAAGATGAAGAAAACAGATTAGTTGAATGGATTTTTTTTCTTGGCGAACGTGGATTTCCGGTAACAAAAAATCAACTATTAGACAGTGCTCAATAACTTATTATTAAATTGGAAAGAATAACACCTTTTACTAATAATGGATCAAGTAGATAGATTGGTACGAAGGATTTCTTCGTCGTCATCCTGAGTTAGCAATAAGAATCGCTCAAAATTTAACACATACTCGTGCTTCAGTAACAGAAAAAGAAATACGTAACTGGTTCAATGAAGTCTTTCTACACTTGATTAAATTAAATTTACTGGAAATGCATTTTTCTAGAGTGTATAATTGTGATAAAAGTTTATTTCTTTTGTGTCCAAAACCAGACTAAATCATTACTAGAAGAGAATCTAAATCTGTATATAAAATAGTCAATGCAGAGAAAAAGAAAGCCTTACTATGTTATTCATAGTAAATGCAGCAGAATCTATGGTTTCACCAATGATAATGTATTAGTATAAACGAGTGCCGTACTCAGTATCTAGTGAATTTCCAAAAAGCTGGCACATAGGTTTATTTGAGAAAGGGTGGATGACTGCAGAATCATTTTATCAAGCGACGCGGTAGCATCGCGACGCCAAGTACATAAAAAACAAGTCCAAGTATTGTGTTCCAAGCATTGAGTTGAGAGTCATTGCTCTCGATGCGGCGCTACCAAGTACTGCGCGACAACGATTCGTTCCGTGGCCCCTCTCGGGGCAAGGAGAACGTAGACATATATCATAGCGCCATCAGCCGGCAGCGGCCAACTAATCCTGATTTATCGATCTAATTACCGATCGCTACAAAATAATACTCTGGGTCGATAATGGACAGAGTCGGTAATACACACGCGCGATTTAATTATACAAAAATAAATCATTAATATAGCAGGAAAGGAATGAATGATACGTTAAAATACAATGTTTTTTAAAAATTTTTAAATGAAATTTCCGCACGAATGTTCCAACGTAAAATAAATTATGGCTCCGAAAAGAATCGTTTTAATCAATGGTTTAGAAAAAAAATTATTTAATAAATTCAGTCTACCATTCTATTCTAGCATTCAGTCTACTACGAACAACCCAAATAGCACAAGACGTCCTCAGGATAATCCTGAATATGTCCAGGATGTCCTGGAATATTTCTAGGATTATCCTGAATATGTCCAGGATGTCCTGGGATATTTTGAGGATATTTATAACTTTATATGTATATCTGACTTCATTAATTTATGATGAAAGACTTGGAGTAATTTCAGAAAGTTTTAAGAATTACAATAAAGTATATAAATCTTTCATTTAATGTCCACTAGACTCAAAAATAGCTAAGAATCCTAAAATCATCCTATATATATCCATGTCTTAAGGCATATCCCAGGATGTTTTGAGTACGCCCCCCAGAACTTTTTCATACATGGGCATATCGAAAATGTACCCAGGATGTCTTGAGGAGTTTTGTAGGACGTACTTAGAACATCCTGGGATTATGCATCTTAAGAGATAGATATGTATAGGATGATTTTAGGACTTAGTTATTTTTGAGTTTAATAGACATTAATGATTTTGGGATATTGTTAATATATAATGAAAACGCAGCGTTAAAAAATGTTAAGTGTGTAAGTGCCTATAAACAAATACAATCAAAGTGTATCGCGGTAAGTAAACTGATATTAAAATATAACGAGAAAATTTATATTTATTATATGATCAATATTTGACTTTTCAAATTACGCGGTACGATATATAATAATAGCGCCACCGTTACAAGTACGATATAAAATGACAGGATTTCCGATTCCGGTCTCTTCTTACATGGTTACCGGGAAAAGAACAACCAGCAACCAGAGTGTACAACGAATATTGCTTTAATTTCAGGTAATCTCTTCTTGACGTTTTGGAACGTAATCTTAACTGCGTTATTTTTAAATGCGTATAATTACATTTGCAGATCTTATTAAACGAATTTTGTATGTGCTATGCTGTATATATATTAACTTCATACACAAATCTTGAATTTAACCTCAAAATTTATTGTAGCAGTCCAATCATTCGTTATTGTGTGTGTGTGTGTGTGTGTGTGTGTGTGTGTGTGTGTGTGTGTGTAGATGTAAAAATAATTATTATTATTTTTGTTCTATGTTGCAGTATTATTGTGTACATTCTGTTGGCAGAACAGTGCAAAGTATAGTATAGTGCAATTCTAATAATAAAACAAAAAGTATAGTACAATTCTAATAATAGTAAAAGAAAGGAGGCTTCATCTATTATTAGATATGTAAATAAAGAAAAACTTAAATTTATTAAAGTTAAGTCTATGGCACATGGTGTGTTTTTTGTGTATTGAATCCCATGCGAGCTATGCTAAAATGCTAACTATAGAGCTAGAATAAATTTTGTATGCTGCATGTTCTCATGAGTGTTAGCATATTAGTTCAAAATAAATGTTCAAAATAAAGTGTCACAAGTTTATCTTCAAAAATATAATTCTAGAGAAAATTAAAAATGTAGGTGACTATGCAAGCTAACTTGCTAGTTATGCAGCTAGAATTTATTTGTACGCTGCTTGCTGTCATGCGTGTGAACATGCTAGTTTTCAAAGATAAAACCAGTGCTATTTTTGGTGTAATTTAATAACAATTTGATAAATAAATTAAATATTATATTATGTCAATTAGCAATGCATAATAGTAAATCGTTGCTAATTGATATGATATATTTAGTTTATTTTATTAAATTACACAACAAAAATAACACTATCTTTGAAAGCATACTCACATGTATGACAGCAAGCAGCGTATAAACAAATTTTTAGCTTTATAACTAGCATGTTGGCTTACATGATCACTTACATTTTTTATTTTTTCTAGAATTATATTTTTAGAGATAAACTTGTGACACTTTATTTTGAATATCTGGTATATTATAATATAAATCTGGAAAATGTATTGTAGGTGTTATCAATTTTTTTTACATAAACAATTAGAAATTCGAACAGTTTCTGAAGAAATTCAATTTATAAATTATAAATTTATTTTTTACAGATGAATTACGGACTAACTTTTTCTATACACATACACACATACCTACACGCACATATTATTAAATCTTTATATTATTAAATTAATTTTTATTTTCAAACTACTATTTTTAAATTTGTACTATTTTTTTTAAATTACTTGTTTTTCTAAATTACTATTGTTTTTTATAAAAGCAATTGCTAAATTAATCTTAGAAAACAAATTTAAAATGTTAGGTAAAAAACATTCATATAAACGTACAGTTATTTCCTCACATCGATTAAAAATGATAAAAATGGAAACAGATATTATAATGGAATCTCATAAAATCATTCAATCAACATCTGCTTCTACATTATTTTCTGAAAATATATTACAAAATGAAAATGTACATGATTCTATAGAAAATGACATACAAAATGAATTTGAAAATGTTTTACATGATGAGGATCTAGTATCAAATGAATCTGAAAATATTTCATGTGATGAGGATCTAATATCAAATGAATTTGAAAATGTTTTACGTAATGAGAATTTAATATCAAGTGAATATGAGTTTTCTGATGAAAATAGCAGAGTCGTACAAGATGAAATAAACAATGTTACAGAAAATAATAATGTAGATAGTGCATCAAAGAATATAGATTTTAAGACATTTTTAAGCCAATGGGCTGTTAAAGAACGTATTTCGCAATCATCATTGAACTCTTTGTTAAAAGGAATTAAACAATATACATGTAATAACTGCAATTTAAACATACCGTTAAATTCAAGAACTCTTTTGCGTACTCATAGAAGTAGTAATATTGAGATTTGTGCTGGTGGTCAATATTATCATTTTGGACTAAGAGAAGGGATACTAAGTATTTTACCATTAGTTTCACAAAATATTACAGAAATTAAAATATCAATAAATATCGATGGATTGCCATTGTCGAAGTCGTCACAGCAACAATTTTGCCATATCCTGAATCTAAAGAAGTTTTTATTATTGGCATTTATTATGGAACACATAAACCATCAGATTCAAATGAATTTCTTGCAAAATTTGTAGATGAAGTAAAAATATTACACGAAGAAGGAATTACTGTTAATAACAAAAATATACCATGTACATTACATTCTATTATATGTGATGCACCAGCGAAAGCATTTGTGTTGCAAGTAAAAGGACATAACGGTTATTCCAGTTGCACAAAGTGCATAATTGAAGGCAGTTATATTAACGGTAAAATGTATTTTCCTGAAACAAATGCACAACTACGAACAGATAAAGATTTCCATTTAAGGAAGGACGAAAATTATCATGTTGGGCATTCTGCTATTTTAAAGCTATCAGATTTTGATTTTGTGAACAATATACCTTTGGACTATATGCATCTTGTATGTTTAGGAATCATGCGTAAATTATTATATATGTGGTTATTCGGAAAACTTGAAGTCCGTTTACAACACAGAAAAGTGGATGAAATATCATCACAGTTGGAAAATGTATTACAAATATATATACCATGCGAATTTGTGCGTAAATCAAGATCACTTGCTTTTGTCAAACTATGGAAGGCAACAGAATTTCGAAATGTACTGTTATACACAGGCTGTGTAGTTTTTAAACTTCTTCGAAAGGATCTGTATAATCATTTTTTAGTATTGCATGTTGCGATTAGAATATTATGTTGTTCACAATTTCACGAATATATTGACTATGCTCAAGAGCTTCTAGAACATTTTGTTTCATTATCTTTCAAATTATTATATGGTGCTTTCAACATTTCACATAACGTACATGGTCTCATTCATTTAGCACAAGATGCGAAAAGATTTGGTACACTAGATACCTTTAGTTCGTTCAAATATGAAAATTATTTGCAAATATTAAAAAATATATTAAAAAAGCATAACCAACCATTACAACAGGTTGTTAGAAGATATATTGAACGAAGAAACATTGAGAAACCGCGAGAATTGCATGACAACATTATCTGACTTTGTAATTGACAGAAAATCTATTCATACGAAAGGTCCTTTAATTGAAGGTTGCTGTAATCCACAATATTACATAATAAAATGCTCAAATGCAACCATACGTACAGATATATTAGCAGATAATTGCTGTGGTTTAAGTGATGGAAGTATTGTTCGAATAAAAAATATTACTTCTGGAACCGGAGGCCATCCCAACGAATTGTCTAATCTGTTTAACTGTACGAGGTTCCGGCCAGTCTACTACCGCGCTTATTTTCTCTGGGTCAGTCGAATACCTTGTCGGTCTATAATGTGTCTCAGATATTTCAGCTGGTCTACACAAAATTTGCATTTGTCAGGGTTCAGACGGAGGTGCGCTTCACGAAGGCGTTTGAATGTTTCCGCTAGTAACTCGAGGTGTTCCTCGAACGTCTTGCTGATCACGATAATATCATCCAGATATACAAATACGTTTGGTTCTAATTCGGGTCCTAAGACCGTGTCTAGCAGTCTTTGAAAAGTTGCTGGTGCGGAATGCAGGCCGAATGGCATTACTTTAAATTGAAATAATCCTCTGCCCGGAATCGTGAAAGCTGTTATTGGCCTGCTTTCTTTGGTCAATGGTACTTGCCAATACTCGTTTTTAAGGTCTAATGTTGACAGATATCTGGCCCCTCTTAGTTTGTCCAACGTTGCCGTTATTTGTGGTAGCGGATATGCGTCTTTTATCGTTACCTCATTCACCCGCCGGAAATCGATGCAGAACCGGTGTTTTCCGTCCTTCTTCTTCACAATGACTATTGGTGAGCTCCACGGACTGTGTGATGGTTCGATTATATCTTGTTGTAACATTTCGTCTACTTCCTTGTCTATAATTGCTTGCATTACCGGGTTTCTTGGCCGATATCTTTGTTTAATTGGTCTTTCGTCCCTCAGTCGTATCTCGTGTTGTACCTTGTCTGTCCGTCCTTGTATAGCTTCGAAACGTTTAAATTCGTCCGTCAGAAAATCCTCCAGTCGATTTTTCTCTTTCGGTGTCTGCCTGACTAACCCGGTCGCGTAGCACTTGTCTCCCTTCTTCCCCAGGTGTCGTGGTGGTGGTGGTACGCCTATTGTTCCTTCACTCGTGTACGTAGATGTCTTTTTGTTTGATCTATGTATGATATGTTGCAATCTTTGCAATTTAATTTATATACAACGCTTGTCTTATCGTTATTATGTAATCTGTCTTTACCGCGTTTAATTAAATTATTTAGTTTTTTTGTTATTGTGTAAACAACGCTAAAACCGTTATTTCGCAAAAGGCGATCATGGCTCGTCGTATATGCCTTAACGGTGATTGTGTAATTGTAACTAATTTTAGCTCTTGATTCTATATGAGGTTAGGATATTGTTCGGTCCAGTTTGTATTACCGGTCACGATTATTTAAAAAATTGATTCTCTTTCGAATGTATCTCCAACTATGTAGGTTTTAGAAACCAATTATTGATCAAGTTCATAAACTAGTTTGATATTATCTTGCTTAAAGCATCTCAGATAAAAATACATATCGACTAAATTGTAAATGTATTTTTTATACTTAACGGTGATTCGAATAAAGTTAATATTCTACCAGACCATGTAGGTTTCCTAAACCAATTAGTGATAAGTTTAGAGCCTGACCTAATGACTTTTACATTAAGAAAATTGATCGACGAATCAATTTCAAAGATTTCTTTTCACAAAAAAACACATTAATCATCCAGATAGATGCATTCTCGATTCGTTCGCTGTTTCTAAAAAATTTATACGCGATAATGACAAGATATCATGTCACGCGTGACAAGTCTTGGAAGAAAATAACTTGATAGGTGATAACATACAGAAATCTAATTGTACAACGGTAACTTGTAGGTGAATTAATAATTTTTGTAAATATTTACCGCGTTGCTACGGTCTGCCGAAGATCCATAAAGATGGTTTCCCGTTGAAACTTATTGTATCCGCTTTGGGAAGTCCGGTTTATAATATTTCTACATATATTCATAACATTCTTCACAAATCGATTAAGAAACCTAACTCACATATTAAAGATGGATGGTCCTTTGTTGACAGAATTAAGAACACTTGTATTGAAGAAGATAACATAATGATTTCATTGGATGTTGCTTCTCTATTCACCAACGTTTCAAAAGAATTAGTTGTGAATGCCATAAGAAAGCGGTGGACATCTCTAAAAATAATTTGTCACAGTTTTTACATACTATAGAATTGATATTGAACTCAACTTGCTTTTCTTTCAACGGACGTTTTTATGAACAGATCTTCGGCACTTCTATGGTTTCCCCACTATCACCTATTTTAGCAGATATGGTGATGGACGATCTGGAGACGCAATGTTTAAATTCACTTAGTTTTGCGGCGCCTATTTATTATAGATATGTAGATGACGTTTTCGCAATCGTGCCACGTACAAAAGTCGACGAGATTCTAACGATTTTCAATAATTACCATGAACGTTTACGTTTCACACACGAGATTGAAATTGATTCGTCGATCAACTTTCTTAATGTAAAAGTCATTAGGTCAGGCTCTAAACTTATCACTAATTGGTTTAGGAAACCTACATGGTCTGGTAGATATATTAACTTTTATTCGAATCACCCGCTTAAGTATAAAATTAATACGATTTACAATTTAGTCGACCATGCTATTTTATTATCTGACGATTGCTTTGTAACGATGCACCCCGTGCACCCCCTAAAACGCATCGTTATTCCCGGCATGCGATCGCCGGAAGCTGCCGCCCGGCAGAACACCCGCCGGGCAAAGGCACGGGCGCAGTGCGCCCACATTTTTAAACAATTCAAAAAAACTCGAACGGCGTTAGGCCGTTAATTGCCGAGCCGGAAAAAACCGAAGATTGCCGAGGCACCCCGAACCGCCGACCGGCGAAAACCCGCGTTCTGCGCGACACCCGAATCCCTCCGAACGGGCCCGACCGTACCGTTTCCCTGAAACCCGTTCGGAAGGAGTAAATCCGCCGCGCGCCGACGCGCGGGTAATTAGCCGGTATAAAAAGGGCATACTCGGCAATCTAATCTTCCTTTCCGATTCCACTCGCACCAGTGAGACGACTCGAAATCCTAAACCGCTCCTAGCAAACGCCGAATATAGAACCAGAGGTAGAGAGCACTCTTCCTCTATCGAGAAACTCTCGATCATTATACGGCTAGTCCATCCAGCCACTTTTTCCGACCGCCAAACGAACCTGAGCGCACTCCGGTTCAACCGAGAGATCTCGGTGAAAACGGTCCAACATCCAACCGCCTTACGTTGTACATCATACCTCGAGGCAGAGAGGAGAGCTGCCTCGGGCGAGTGATTCTTGCCGGCACAACGCTTCCTGGAAACGTTCCTGTTACACCGAGAATTACATCCACGATTCAGCGAAAGACGCGTACGCCGAATTAAACTCGTAATTCGCAGAAACGATAGCGAAAGAAATACGCGAAGGAATACGCACGTTTGTAAAAACGCGGCTAGACTCACCGCCGGACACGCACGGCTAGAAAAAGCGCAACGCACACCGATTCACCGCGCTCAAACATAAACACACGCTCCGTACAGAATTATTATAATTAACACGCGCACTCACGCACGCACACACACACACACACACACACACACACACACACACACACACACACACACACACACACACACACACACACACACACACACATTCTGTAATACATCTGCCTTAATAAACATTTTGTTACACATACATGCTCTCGCTCTTATTACGTCAAAACGAATCCTGATTCCGACTCTGACTATCCGACGGCGATTCGCGCGGAATACGCCCGTGACAGCTTTAAGCAAGATAATATCAAACTAGTTTAAGACACTTTAATCAATAATTGTTTTCCTAAACACATCATATATAGACACATTCGAAAGAGAATCAATTTTTTAAATAATCGTGACCGTAATGACAATACTGACGACAATCTTACTCGTGTAGATAAGGCTAAAATTATTACAATACCATACGTTGAGAATACGAGCCATGATCTGCATCGCCTTTTGCGAAATGACGATTTTAGCGTTGTTTACACAATAACAAAAAAACTAAATAATTTAATTAGACGCGGTAAAGACAGATTACATAATAACGATAAGACAAGCGTTGTATATAAATTAAATTGCAAAGATTGCAACATATCATACATAGGTCAAACAAAAAGACATCTACGTACACGAGTGAAGGAACATTGTAATAATATAAAGTTACATGATTCTAATCACTCTGTAATTACCAAACACAGATTGGAATCTGGACACGAATTTGATTGGTTGAAACCCGACATCTTACATAGCGAAACGTATGTTCGAAAAAGAGAGATTGCTGAGATGTTTTTTATTAAGAGATCTGATAATCTCATCAATTTACAGACAGACACAGATAATCTAAATAATATTTATGACAAAATAATAAAGGTCACTTAGTTGTGTTTCTCCCTCGAGATTCGCTTAGTTTTTCGACGAAGTCTCACATAGACGCATCAGTCTCTCTCGTTTTTTTAATTTAATTATATAACGTTTTTTATTTGTGACTCGTGATGGTTTTTACAAGCGCTATGTTTGCCTCCTGATTATTATATTTCATCGGTAAATTTGTTTACTCTTTATTTTGTTTGTGCTTTTTACGTATTCAAACCGTTAATTTAATGTATTTTAAATCCTTCCAGTATATACTTGATAAGGACCACAACCATATGGTCGAAACGTCGTATTAAATAAAGGAAATTTCTGGCTAGTTTGGTCGAATATAATTTTTTCAATAATCCTTTGATTATTCGACTAGCGATTATACCTTTTCTACATTGAAAAATTATCTTTATGAAAATGTGGATGTGAGGGTTTGAAAATCGTCTGTTAAGCCGATGATAACTCCTCTTTTATGTGACAAAGAGTGGTGTGAAAAATATGAGAGAAATCTCCCTGAAAAAGTCGGCTTCTTGTACCAATTGAATTCAATGTAATTCTTATTCATAATAATAGTTATGTCTAAAAAATTTATACTGTTATTATTAGAATGTTCAATGGTCTTAGTCTATTATGAAGTGAGTTGAAAACTTGAAAGATGTGCTGGATGAATTGTCTCGGAGCTGCAAGAATAATGTCGTCAACATAGCATATGTAAAAGGGAAGAGAAACTGGGAGGGATGAAATTGCTCTCTCTTCCAGGTCCGCCATGATAATATTCGCCAAGATCGGACAGAGTGGAGAGCCCATCGGAGTGCCAAAAATCTGTTTATAAATGATCTTATCAAACATGAAGTAAGTGGAATCCATGATCAATTTTAGAGAAATAACAAATTCGTTATACGGGATGTTAATTTTATTTTTTATGAAATGCCATCGTTTCGCGATTCCCCCAATAACCAAATCAAGAGGAACATTGGTGAAAAAACTCACAACATCTAATGAGATCAAGTCGTAGTTATCGTCTAACAAGTAACACTACCCAACTGCCACTCGCCGATTCGAATGAAACTTAACATACTTATTAAACACGGAAAAATATTGAATACGTGTTTTTTTGTTTCGGCTATAAACGCATTTTAAGGATAGAAATCACCCCTCAATTCCTGGGGGTGGGAACAACTACGGCTAATTATTTCCGAAACGATACATTTTCTGAAAAATGTGCTCAGGATTAAAGTTGTAGGATTTAAAGTGATGCATTTGATGGTGGTCTTGAGTTGACCTTGAGGTCGATTTTCAAGGTCAGTTGAAGATTATCTCATGTTTTTCAAAGGAAATACCTACTTTTAAACCCGAAAATCGATAGAGCGTAAAATTTTACGTTCAGAACGTGGATAGTTCGATTGATTAAAAAGGGTTATTTGATGATTATCAATTTTTTTTACAGAATTTTGTATTTATCCAAAACAATGCATATTTTGAAAAAAAATGTTACAATCAAAGTTGTAGGGTTGTCGAACTTCGAAGTAATGTATTTAATAATGATCGTGAAATCGGCCTTGAGATTAATTTTTAAGGTGAAAATGTGCACAATGAACCTTTTTTTGACGTTTTTAGATAAAACAAATCTCAATTTGAAAGCGTTCATTGATCCAATTAATTAAAGCAAGATCAGTCAGTGATTCGACTAATAAAGGAAACAGAAGTTAATTAATCCATTCAAATAAGGCAAGATGTGATCGAGATCCAGTCAGTGAAGACAAGATGTGATCGAGATCCAGTCAGTGAAGACAAGATGTGATCGAGATCCAGTCAGTGAAGACAAAATGTGATCGAGATCCAGTCAGTGAAGGCAAGATGTGATCGAGATCCAGTCAGTGAAGGCAAGATTTGATTTCTTTTTATACATCCTATGAGTATAAATTCTACGATAATTGACATTATTCTTTATATTCATGTCAATAGTGAGGAAAAGTTTCATTTTCTATCGCAAAAAAATGCTCCATACACAGAGAATTAGTACACCACGCACATTTTATTACTGCAATGTTATTGCAGATTTTGCAAACTGCACCGCAATTCTTTAAACAGAAATCAACAGGTGTTTCACTTCTATCTGGCTTTTGTTCGATATATCCACTTTTCCACCAGGCGTATTTAATTATGTTTTTGAATCGGGGTGATGAAAATTGATTGTGGATTAATGATTGAATTTTGAGAATGTTATTCCTCAAATGTAGATTAATGTCATAGTTGTATAAAAGAATTAAGTCTGAAAATTGTTTCAGGAAGTTTTTCCACGGTCTGAATACGTAAACATCCAATGGTTGAATGGAGCCAATTGTTCCGGCAGGAATTGTAAGGATTTTTATTTCCTTGCCACCCTTGTCTGTATTTTCAAATTTTTTTTCTGTTTGTCCTGACCAAGAGTCCAAAGACAAAACAGACTTCTCGCCAGCATTAGGCAAGAAGACAGCTTCAAACCATTTAATAGCCAAGTCGGATGTCAACTTTCCAGATTTTGTGGCGAAAACGAGGATATTATCCGCTTTGTACATTGACTTCTGTACTATCGGTTCAAAATGGCCACTTGTCTCTTGCAAAACTATTAATAAAGGGGATTTCAAGATACCATCAGCAGATATTAGAGGCTGTATTGTGTAACTATGGGTCAAGGAGTTCAGAGATTGGGCAAGACATTCCACTTTCAAAGAACCCTTCGATGCTATGTACGACCAGCATGTGTTTCCAAATTGAACCCTGATTGGTCTGAATTGTAAACGTTTGCTGTTCCTAGCAAGCCTATCTCTAATTTGACTTGACTCACATAATTGGAAACTTGTTGCAATAATTCTGCTTTATTTGAAATATGTGCTTGTGTCACGAATTTGTTTATCTTTCTTGAAACAATGCCATGTTTTATTTTGAACTTGTGTATCCATTTCGATGAAGCCGTAAATAATTGAGAAGATAAATGAACTTCTTCTTTTGCTTTCAAGGCCCATCTCTTTAGATCTAAATCATGAATGGGTAAATTTCGATCAGATGAACTTTCAAATTGTTCTAGAACGTATTGAGAAATATATAACAATTTATCAGTCCTTGAACCATTCTCAGCAACTTGTACTTCCCATCTGTACAGTTGTTTTTCATCTGTAACTTTTTTAAATTGGTTTTTGACTGATTCTATAATCTTTCTTTTTTTTCCAGATCGCCAAAATTGAATTGCTCTGCTTTTATAATCAATGTCTACAATTTCTCTGAATTTTGTATCGTTTTGCACAACTTCTAAAACATCTTCTGGATCGTCTTCAACTAACCCAGCATCAGGAATCACACTAACATCAATAAAGCTCAAAGTATCAGAAGTCTCTTGAAACACGTCAAAATTGATAGTGTCTTTTATCAAATCTGCTAATTGAGAAACGAATAATCTTTCTTCATCTGTTATTCTAGATTCTATACTGTATACTTGGTCTTCGAAAGTGAGACATAATAACTTTAAAATATTTTTCGGGTTTAATGACATTATGAAATTTTTGCAAATTAATAATGCTTTAATACTAATATCATATCAGAGATTCAAAGTAAATTCACAGAAAGCAATGTTTGTGATTATAAGCCCAAATAAAATTAACACAAAAAGTAGTCGTGGGAATAAACGATGGAAAAGTATTTGTTGCAAATACTCTCCAAAAGAATTTTGAAAACATTCACGAGAAACAGCAGCCGTGACAACAACTGACGTAAAATTACAAACAAGGAACACTCGCTTAAGTATAGTCACGATTGAAGATATGTTGAAATGAAATTTACGAGATACCTCATAGAAAATAAATGAAGAAATAGTCTTGGGAAATGCTTGCTCAACGACAGTCGTGAAAATGACAATTAATCATATGTTCAAATGAAATCCTAACACAAAATAAAGGGTATACGTAAAAGGTGTTGCGGATAACTTCAGAGTAGCAATAAAAATAAAAAAAAATTGAAGATATTATTTTAATATAGCACAAGAGTAATGTTTAACTTATAATTAGGGTGATACTTAACATTTTCTTACCTTTACTTTTATTCTAAAGTTACCCACAAAACTTTTCTCCTTATTTTTTCTGTGAATTTGCATCTACAATTCAGTTCTGAAGACACATGAGTCAGTGCATGAAATCATGATTATATACAGGATGTGACAAAAGTCCGGCAACGGCTAATTAGCTCTCCAGGTTTAATTGACCTTGAAAATCGACCTCAAGGTCAACTCAAGACCACCATCAAATGCATCACTTTAAATCCTACAACTTTAATCCTGAGCACATTTTTCAGAAAATGTATCGTTTCGGAAATAATTAGCCGTAGTTGTTCCCATCCCCAGGAATTGAGGAGTGATTTCTATCCTTAAAATGCGCTTATAGCCGAAACAAAAAAACACGTATTCAATATTTTTCCGTGTTTAATAAGTATGTTAAGTTTCATTCGAATCGGCGAGTGGCAGTTGGGTAGTGTTACTTGTAAGTGAAAATTATTAAGTTTTTTAGTAAGTTCAAAACTGTTTGCGATATGACTCTTCGGATTCGGTAAATTCTTATATAGAATGTTATGGAGAAAAGACGTTAGTGAATAATTAATTATTTTAATTATTTCAGTTTAATTATTTCAGGATTGGTTCATAATTCCTTTATCTTAACTCTATATAATACATTCTTAATATCAAAGATTTTTTTAAGATCCTCGTCTCTGCTAAAAGTTAGCATATGTAGTGGGGCCTTAATCTTAATCTTTTCACCTATATTATGGGGGTTAATTTTCTTGATGTGTATATTCGGGACATCGATAATGTTGAATCCAATTTCAGTGAGCGCTAGTTTAATATTCTTCAGTGTCAATAGATCCGTCCAGTCCTCGCATCGTCACTTTATTTGGTCTTACACTTTTATTTCCATCATTGAACCATTCTATACCTTTCACTTCGAGGATGTTAGACAGTGTTCTGAAATCTACTTCGCTATAAACGTTGATTTTGTATTTCCCCTCAGCCCTTTTAGAAATAATTGGGGCAAGTTTTTATCATATTGATTATTTCCACTATAATGTTGTATTCTTTTACATTAATCAGGTTAAGCGGTGGAAATTTAACCGTTTTCTCTAACCCGCAATCTTTCCGGCACTAATAGAAGGACTGATTGTTGGCCCTTGTTCTTTATTCTGAGTTATCTTCCTTCTTTCCGGTTTATCCACTTTATCAAATTCGGCTAAATTTTCCGGAGAAGATACCGCTTTACGTTTTTTAAGGGATCTTATCTTTTGCGAAAACCAGCCATCAGATGTTTCCCATGCTAGTTCATCTTCATCCGTATGATACTCTTGCATCGCTTTGGTGTTCATGGTAGTGTATTCTTCCAAGATAATACTTGCTGGCTGCTTCAGATCGTTCATATTTTTTTCTATGAACTTATCTATCTTCTAATCTGAGTCCATTATTATTATGAACCTTTTTTAACTTCTTTAACTTATCATTTTTCATTCGAAGCATATGAATCTCTTTCTTCATTTCAGCGCAAAAGATCTCGATTTTACTTATTTTAGCTCGAAGTGTCTCGTTTTCTTCCCTAAAGGATGATCTTTCTGTTATGATTTCTATCTTCGAGTTACTCCTCTGAGCGGAGTAATCAGGATAGTTGATAAGCAATGAATGGCCTCCCCCAGAATCCGTGAGGCCTGCCTCCAAGGAGGGTGGATTTTCCGAGTTGATTCTCGTGTTGTCACATGGGATAATTAACCCGTAATCGTTTTATACATTGCCTGCTCTGCTAGTTTTAGTCCACCCCGGATATTTTATTTCTCCAGTATCCTCCGGCAAGCCGGCGAGCATTCCCCAATGCGCCACCAGGGAAGGTGCCCGATGGGGGATTAGCAACCCCCCATGGGTCTTTAACAATATAGCAAAAATTTTCTTTATAATTTCTGTAGAATTCTCAATAATCACAGATATATAAATATATAAATTATATAACATTTTATATCTATATTTTCTGAATTAGTTATAATTTATTTTTTACATATTTTCATATTTAAATTGTAATTTGCTCATTCTTCTCCTTATATGTCATTTCTATTTCTTTACTTTATTAGACTTAAAAATTAAAATAAAGCAAATGAAAGATTTTTCAATACAAAAATTAGGACAGAAAATTGAAGAACTTACAGATGCGGAGACAATACAAGAACTACAGATGCGGAAAATTTTAATGATAACTACTTATCAACTTATTTTAATCTTTATAATATATTTTATTTTATTATTAAATTATTATTAAATTTTATTTGTCCTCATAAATTTCAGATATCTAAAAAACTATATATAAAGAAAATATAAAGAAAATCTAAATATAAAGAATGGAGTTAAATTGTTTTATGTGTTATAATATTGTTAAAAGAGGATTAAATTGTTTAACTCAACATTTTCAGATAAAACATGGTTTAACAATTAAACGAGGTTAAAAAAGGTGGATTTGAATGTGGTCTAAATAAATGTCGTAGGAGATTTTATAATTACTTCTTTTTAAAACAGCATATACGAAAAATTCTTTTTTTTTTTTTCAAAAAAAGAATAATTGTGATTTTCGTATGAGAAGTACAAATTCTGTCTCTTTATCTGATGATGATATGATTATCCATGAAAATTATACAAATTATATTGTTAAATGTACTGAAGAAGGAAATGAAAAGGTCCTAATATTTTCTGATAATTTTAACTTGAGATTCTGTAATAAGAATGATAATTAGACTTCATTCAAAAGGAGCTATAAGGAGCTATAAGGAGAAGAATTATAAATGAAATTCTTGATGAATATGCAGAAATTACAAATCATTTATGTAGATCATTACAGAGTAAAGTTAGAAAATTTATGGAATCTAGATGCTTAATGTGTGTGATTCTAACGTTATCGATTTATTAGATTCTTTAAAAATAAGTAAATCTTTTAAGAATTGTTGAACAGCAAATGGAAACATTAAAATCTAGTACAGAATATATTCAAGCTCAAGAAATATCTTTGGGTACACGCATTAATAATATAATTGATAAAAAAATAGGCACTTTCGTCACAAATATATTGATAAGTTTCAACAAAAATTGTTGAAACTTGTCAATATATTTTGTTATAGTCCGAAAGACTATAACTTATTACTTCATTATAATAGAATATATAATAGAACCAATTGAAAAATTGTAGTCGACCAAAACTAGTCAAAAAATTAAGTTTATTAATACGACGTTTCGACCATGTGGTTGTGGTCCTTATCAAGTATACACTAGAAAAGATTTATAAATACATAAATTAACGGTTTGAATACATAGCAACGCACAAAGAATTAAATTGTGAAAAGATTTTTACCGATGTAACAGTAATCAGAAGGCAAGCATTAATAGTGAACATGTAAAACAGCGTAATCACGTAATACAAAAAACGTTATTTAATTAGATTCAATTTGAGAGAAGCTGATGCGTCCATGTGAGACTTCGTCAATAAACTAAACATAACAGGAAGAAAGGCGATACTAAGTGACCTTTATAATAACTACCACGAACGTTTAAGATTCACGTACGAGAAAGAAATTGATCCTTCGGTTAGTTTTCTCAATGTTAAAATCATTCGGTTGGGAACAAAACTTATCACCAATTGGTTTAGGAAACCTACATGGTCCGGGAGATATATTAATTTTCTCGAATCACCCGTTAAAATATAAAATTAATACGATTTATAATTTAGTTGACCATGCCATTTTACTATCTGACGACTGCTTTAAACAAGAGAATATTAAGTTAATATATGACACGTTAGTTAATAATTGTTTTCCTGAACACTTTATTCATAGACACATTCGAAAAAGAATCAATTTTTTTAAACAATCGCGACTGCAATGACACCGATGACGCCAATTCTACTCATCCAGATAAAACTCATTTTATTACTATACCATACGTAGAGAATACGAGTCAAGATCTCTACCGACTTCTACGAAACAGTGGTTTCAACGTCGTCTACAAAGTAACAAAAAAATTAAATAACTTAATTAGATGTGGTAAAGACACAATAACGACAAGACAAGTGTTGTATACAAATTAAATTGTAAGGATTGCAATTTATCATACATTGGGCAAACAAAAAGACATTTGCGGATCCGAGAGAAAGAACATTGTAACAATATAAAGTTACATGAGTCTAATCACTCCGTTATTAGCAAACATAGAGTGGAATCCGGACACGATTTCGACTGGTCGAAACCGAATATCTTACACAATGAAAAGTACGTTCGTAAAAGAGAGATAATGTTCTGAATATAATGAGCTGAAATGTTCTTTATCAAGAGATTTAAAAATCTAATCAACTTACAGAAAGACACAGATAGTTTAAATAATATTTACGACAAAATTATAAAGATCACTTAGTATCGCCTTTCTTCCTGTTATGTTTAGTTTATTGACGAAGTCTCACATGGATGCATCAGCTTCTCAAATTGAATCTAGTTAAATAACCTTTTTTGTAAGGATCAATAGAAAAACTGTAGTCGACCAAACTAGCCAAAAAAATTTAGTTTATTAATACGACGTTTCGACCATGTGGTTGTGGTCCTATTCTATTGATCCTTTGATTACTCGACTAGCGACATTAAATTATTTACAATTTTAACGTTTTTTGTATTACGTGATTACGCTGTTTTACATGTTCACCATTAATGCTTGTCTTCTGATTACTATTACATCGGTAAAAATCTTTTCACACTTTAATTCTTTGTGCGTTGCTATGTATTCAAACCGTTAATTTATGTATTTATAAATCTTTTCTAGTGTATACTTGATAAGGACCACAACTACATGGTCGAAACGTCGTATTAATAAACTTAATTTTTTGGCTAGTTTTGGTCGACTACAATTTTTCAATTGATCCTTTGATTACTCGACTAGCGATATTAAACTATTTACAATATAATAGAACATTCACGAATCGCGCAAAACCGCCATCTCAGCAAACCACGCGCGAGAACGCTCGCCGGAAACGCGAAAGACGCTAACGAAGGGATTTAACTTTGAACCTCCTTCGCTTGCATTTGGACTTTGGACGCCACGAAGAACCTCCATGACCATACATGGTCACGTCGCTAGGCGATCCCCTCCAAAACACCCCCGAAACCGAGGAAATAAAAGCCGTCCACCGCAAATCCGCGGCGGACAGTCATTAATAAAAAATCATACAACGAACGTTAGTAGTGCTAAACCAAGGGCTAGCCGCTATACTGCGTGAAACATCCGACGAAGTGACTAAACACACTAAGAATAAGAACGAAGCGATTCAGGAACGAGCTACGAAGAGAGGGCTCGAAAGAAATTGATTGATATACGATTATTTCCAATAATAATATATTTAATAAACAAATTGTAAATTTAAAATAAAGATTTTACAAAAAAAAAGGAGGAACTCAGGATCCCGTGATTTATCCAATTTTCCCGATTACCCCACACCCTGTGCCGCGCCGGGCACAACAATTTCCATAATTGAGACTTTGTCAATGGTTCTTAGAAATAAAGAAATACACGATGCAATAGAAGCAGAAAAAGAATCAAGTAATAGTATTCTTGCTTCCTTTATTGATGAACAGCATTTTAAAAATCATACTTTTTTTCAAAAATATAAGCACGCAATTAGAATTCAATTATATTATGACGAACTAGAAATCACTAATCCACTTGGCTCAAAAACATGCATTTACAAATTACAAATAGGAGTCTTTTATTATACTATACAAAATCTTCCGTTTCACATGAATTCTGAGCTTAGTAGCATTCATATTGCTCCTTTGTTGTCATGTTGATATAAAAAAAATATACAATGAATAAAGTATTCAGTCCTTTTTTTAAAGATCTTGCAAAATTGGAAAGTGATGAAGGAGTTCTTATATTTCTTGGAAAAGAAAAATATATTTTGCGTGTATCATTAGCCCCATTTTGTGGAGAGGGATTGACTGTCCATGAAGTATTCAATTTTCTAACTCCATCCTATAATATATTTTCGAATGTGTTTTTATACTAGAGAAGAATGTATTTTTATACTAGAGAAGATTTACATAACAAAAATATACAAATAAAGCAACAAAGAACTGTAGAAGTTTAAAATGAACACTTAAATTTATTACTAGAATTTATTATTAGAATGCTATTGGGACCTTGAATAAGTTCTCGCTGTTTTCCAACAGATGGTGTTACCAGAACTGCGTGCGTGTAATTTAAGATGGTAATGCATCTATAGGGAAGTACTATAAGTAAGCTTGAAATTCAGTGTATATCATTGCGCTGAAGTGTAAACAATTTTTTTTTTCATGGTGTTAACATGTCGAGTTTCGTGCCAAAAAAAGAGTATTTGCGGGGAATTTTACTGCACTACCTTATTAAAAAAAAATCTGCAGCTGAAGTACACAGAATTCTTGTTGAGACTTACGGCGACCATGCTCTGTCGGAAACAACATGCAGAGATTGGTTTAGACGCTTCAAAAATAATGATTTTGATGTTGAAGATAAAGAACGCTCTGGCGCACCGAAAAAGTTTGAAGACGAAGAATTGGAGGCATTACTTCATGAAGACTCATGTCAGACGCTAGATGAACTTGCAGAATCATTAGGAGTTAATCACACAACAGTTTCGAAACGTTTGAAAGTATTAAGAATGATTCAAAAGCAAGGACATTGGGTGCCATACGAGTTGAAGCCGAGAGACATCGAACGGCTTCAATTCGTATGGCACCCAATGTCCTTGCTAAAACCTACTTGGAAACGCTTAAATGGGAAGTCCTACCTCACCCGCCGTATTCACCAGCCATTGCCCCTTCTGATTATGACTTGTTCCGATCGATGGCACATGGCCTGGCTGACCAGCACTTACATTCTTATGAAGATGCCAAAAAATGGGTCGACTCCTGGATAGCCTCAAAAGACGTGTCGTTTTTCCGACGTGGAATTCAAATGCCGCCAGAAAGATGGAAAAAAGTAGTGGCTAGCGATGGACAATATTTTCAGTGACATGTTTTTTACGACTTTTTTAAAATAAAGCATTAATTTTCACGAAAAAACAGCGAGAACTTATTCAAGGTCCCAATAATTATAGCAATAATGTTAAAACTTTAACGGAAATACATGGAGAATGTTGTTTGCATTCATCTCCTTATTTTCAAATATGTAGAAATTATATTTTTAATCCTATGCATGATATACTTTTTGGTATTTGACCAATGATATTAAAATTAGTTTTAGCTAATTATGTTATGGAATTAAAATTCTTTAACATATAAGAATTCAATGATAGGCTAATATCATTCCAATATTTGTAGAAAGGAAAAATAATAGCAAATTTTAATGAAAGAATACTGAATCAAAAAGAAATACTTTGAATTAAATAATGCAAACATGGTGTTCTTCGTATTTTTCCCTTTTTAATTTCTGATTGAGTTCCAATAGCAAACGAGCATTCACAACTAATTCTTCTTTTGTTAAGAATTATGGAAATAATATTTGTACCAAAAGTTGCAGTTTCTCTCATATCTTATTTGAGAGCTCTTATTACAGATTTTCTGCAAAAATTCAAGAAATTGTTCCCTACTGTAAATATGATCTATAAATTCCATCATTTAATGCATTATCCAGATTGTATTTTGTGGTCAGGACCTCTTCAGTTAAGATGATCCGAAACGTTCGCTTTTTATTATTATAATGTGTTTTTTAATAAACTAATATTGAAAAAAAAGAAGTATTGTTGCTTCTCTGCGTTACAACTATCATGTGTTAGTTCTTATGCCATTTCCTTTTTAATTTTTTAAAGGTTCTTCTTTTCTTTTGCTCAATGAAAATGATTTAAAAAATATGGAATATTATAAATGCATCCATTAAAAAAAATTTTTTAATTTCTTCAAGGGTCTTCCTGTTCTGAGGTAAACTTTTCCCTTTGTTTTTTGTAATTATTGTTTTTTTATTATTTTATTTTTTTTTTGTAATTTTATAAGCAGACGTCAAAATAATCATTTCCAATCGATGGAACATATGAAATAGGAGAAAATGAAGAATTAATAGCCTCTTTAGATTTTTCAATGCTAGAAACTTCCGTGGAAATAGAAGTTGCAAAATCTATCAGCAGTAATGTGTTACGTCCAGGCCCGAGGAAGGATGGGCCGAAGGAAGGGCGTAACACGTGTATCCCGAGAACAGGTGCCTTAAGGGCAAGTGTCTCGGGTCGAGCGAGCCTGCGGGTGAGCCAAAGATAGGTCAACGACCACAAGAGTCGATTTTACGCTATTTCTGGTCTAAATGCCCACTCGTCGGTCCCCTTTTCGGTAAAGGAACTTAACCCTTTTTACCCGGGACGGGACCAAGTGCGATTCAGGAGCGTGGGTAACGAGGGGGGGGGGAATGAATTGATTAAGTTGAAAGAAATAAAATTAATTAAATTTATTGTACATTTCAAAAAGATAAAATTTACATAAACATTTTAATTATTTGTTATTCTAGCACAATATTAAGTGTGATTGTCTGTATGTTTGTGGGTACATTAAGCGTAATTGTGTGTGTATTTGAGACGGGGTGAGGTTGGTCGGAACTTTGAAGATAAAAGAAAAGACTTACTATTTGAAAAACCGTGGACAAATCGATATGAATTATCGCTGGACCCCTTGGCGTTGAGGATGGCGAGATATTGATAGTTGATGAAGACGGTGGTTGCTGGTGGGCCCCCTTGGTGTAGGTTTTTGCACTGACTCGATATGAAAGTTAATGTCTCGAAACTTTTGAGTGCGTGTATGAACGCCTGAGTCAATGAAAATATTTCTGACTGTACGAATGTTTCTGCTCGAATTTTTCTGCGTGTACGAATATTTCTGACTGTACGAAATTTTGTCTGCTGTATGAATATTTCTGACTACGAATTTTTCTGACTCTGAGTTGTTCGAAGTTCGCGCTTATATATCGTTTTGGATTACCCTCTCCTAGCGTGAGGAATAAGGGAGGTTGACGAATAGAAATCTTTGTTAGATTTCCATGGCCTCCTCTCTGCCCCTACTTATGAGCATTTTAGTACAAATGTAACAAATCAGAATTTTATTACATTCGTTCGCGAATAGGAGAGCATCTTCCAAAACGGGGGATTTAGGATTCTCAGTATCGCACAAGGGATGACTGTTACTACCCTCTTGCGATATTCGGTCACTCACGTTTTATGATTAGTTTCTTTTATTTTTTGATTTTATGAGTTTTTAAGAAAATATCGAATTGTTCGACTGAATGCCGCTTTATTTAACCGGATGCTACTTTTATAGCCTGTTATCATCCGATTGTTATTTTAGGATATGTACTGAGCATCCCGCTTTAATCTAGCTATTATATTCGGCTCTAGAAATCGTGTACGTGTCCACCGGATACGGGAAAGAAAAGAATCGTAACATCCGATATCCGATCACTCGCGTTTTATGATTAGTTTTCTTTATTTTTGATTTTATGAGTTTTAAGAAAATATCAAATTTGTTTGACTGAATGCCGCTTTATTTAGCCGGATGCTACTTTTATAGCCCGTTAATATCCGATTGTTATTTTAGGTGTACTGAGAATCCTGCTTTAATTTAGCTATTATTATCGGCTCTGGAAATCGTGCACATGTGCACCGGGTACGGGAAAGAAAAGAATCGTGAATTCCCCTGGACGTAACAAATGCTATGTCAACTATTTCCAGCAAAAATGAAGAATCCAAAATATTTATGTCAGCTATTTCTAGCAAAAACCAAAAATCTAAGATATCCAAGAATTGTTTATCGGTAAACTTATGTTTTTCATAATAAGATATAACGGACCATCTTTCCGCCGCGGATCAGCTCGCCGATGTCAGGGTTCAGGAGAAGGGAGGCTCAGGCTCGCAGAACTGCACGTGTTAATTTCGAACAAACTCTTTGGAAATCCTTTAACAAACTGGTATACTTTTAGAGAACGCGTACAGCATGACGCGGATCGGGCGCAACGAATTTACGAACACAAACCTGGTGAGCGGGAATCTCCTGAAAATCTAATCTATGTAAGACGTGTCAGTAGAGTTTGCCTTCCTGTAGTCGAAAGTCTGGGTAGTCTACTGGGTTTTTCCTCACGCCTTTGTAAACCTGCTAGTATCACAAGCATTTTCCAGTTTTCCGGATAGCGCTACTTTCTGGTTGCCAAAACAGGGCATCGGCTACTTTATTTAGAGTCCCCTTTCGATATCGGATGTCGAAGTCGAACTGTTGTAATCCGAATCCATCTTCCCAGCCGGTAGAGAATTCGAGTCGCTGTAGCCACTTTAATGATTGGTGATCAGTGACTACTGATGGGCCGGTACATGGTGCATCGATAGCCTTCAAGGAAGTTTCTCATACGGCGGATTGTCCAGATTACGGACACTCTAATTCGATAGCGCTATAATTCTTTTCGGCTTGATTTAACGTCCGACTTGCGTAGGCGATCACCCATTCCCCATGTTCTAGATTCTGAGTGAGGCCGGCGCCCAGGCCATATGCACTAGCATCAATTTACAAAATAAACGGCCGATTAAAATCGGGACAGGCCAGGACTGGAGCCGTAGTAAGCGTTGGTTTTAATCGTTTAAAAGCTTCTTTTTCATCTCTACCCAGATGAATCGGGCGTTTTTCCGTGTGAGCCACCTTAGTGGGGTCGCGATAGTAGAAAAGTTCGGCACGAATCGGCGATATCACGAGGTATCCCAGAAATTGTCGGACTTGACAGTAGTCGGTGCAGGCCAATGATTAATTGCGCTTACTTTCTCAGGATCAGTACGGATCCCTTCTCGGTCTACAATGAGGCCTAAATATTTCAAGCGATCCCTACAAAAATGACACTTGGCGACCTAATCGTAGACGGGTCTGTCGTAATCGACGGAAAACTTCTTCTAGATGCGCTAGGTGTTCTTCGAAGGTATGACTGACGATGATGATATCGTCCAGGTATATTGGGACGTGGAGCTCTAGCTCTGGGCCTATAACGCTATCGAGGAGTCGCTGAAAGAGGTAGCTGGTGCGGCGTGAATGGCATTACACGAAATTGTAGGAGGTCTCGGCCAGGTATTGTAAAAGCAGTAGCGGATCGGCTAGCGAGGGGCGGTTCGAGGGTGCTCTTGCCCATCCTTTGGTATCCATCCTTGAGACCAAGAGATATTTAGCCTCCTTTAGCTTATCCAATATCGCGATAATATGTGGAAGAAGATAAGCGTCCTTCTTTGAGGCCTGGTTCAACTTTCGAAAGTCGATATAAAATCAAAAAATCCCATCTTTTTTCTTTACGAGGACCACGGGAGAGTTCTACGCGCTATTGGAAGGTTCTATGATTCTGGCTTCCATCATCTTATCTACTTCGGTGTTGATTACGGCCTGCATTGTCGGGTTCTTAGGTCGGTATCTCTGTTTAATTGGCGAACTGGGTTTTAAACGGATTATATGTGTGATACGGTCAGTGGGACCTCGGACGGACTCAAATTTTAACAGTTTTTCCTCTAAGAATTGTCGGAAACGTCGGTTTTTCTGGAATCGAGGGATAATTCCTGTAGATCCTGTAACGTGACGCCCTATGAGCTCCGTCACAGCGATCCTGCCAGGAGGGGGGGAAAAGCGTGCGGAGGATTCGTCCCTCGCACCTGAGAGGGACCTTGTATTCGACTTGCGAGATATTTTCTTTTGTATAAACTAAAGTTTAAGCGAAAGCGGCGATCTGAGCGAGTGGGCAAGAGCGTGATGTAGAACAATATCCCAGAGTTTGCGGTCACAAAGAAGAAGAAGAAGAAGAAGAGGATACCGGACCCATACCTCTTTAACAAAGTCACGTAACGAGCTTCCGCTAAACAGCTATTAGAACATTTTAAATGCGCTAACTTTTGCTATTTTTAGAGGGACAACGGCGAGCAAATCCGGACGAGGCAACAACTCTCCCAGGCTATAGACTGAGAAGAGGAGAGGAAATAGAGACAAGGACGCAGCCTGGCCAGCCCGACACGTCCAATTTAACAAGAAGATAAAAATCGTACCGGATACCGTCAACTTCAGCGTTAGCGCCCGCAAAAGAGCAACCCGCTGTCCAACAGGACGAGATTCGAAGGAAAAATATGTTTAAATATAATTTAAAATATATTTAATAAAATATTTTACGGAGAATAATATCTTAATAATATTATTACAAAAAAACTAAATAATTTAATTAGACGCGGTAAAGATTCCTTACATAACAATGATAAGACAAGTGTTGTATACAAATTAAACTGCAAAAATTGCAATTTATCATACATCAGGCAAACAAAAAGACATTTACGTACGCGAGTAAAAGAACATTGCAATAATATAAAGCTACACGAATCTAATCACTCGGTCATTAGCAAGCATAGATTGGAATCCGGACATGATTTCGACTGGTCGAAATCCAATATCTTGCATAATGAAAAATATGTACGAAAGAGAGAAATTGCTGAGATGTTTTTCATCAAGAAATTTAATAATTTAATCAACCTACAGAAAGACACGGATAGTTTAAACAATATTTACGACAAAGTAATAAAAGTTACGGAGTTCAGTTTTCATATCGTTATTGTTTAGTCTCTTGACGAAGTCTCTCACAGACGCATTAATTTCTCTCGAATTCAAATTTAGTTAAAACAACGTTTTTATTTAATGTGACTTGTGCATTTTACAAGATTATCATCTATGACGATCTCCTGATTTCTATTACATCGGTATACTAAAATTGTTATATTTTAATTCGTTGAGCATACTATATATATTCAAACCGTTAATTTAGTAATCATTTATAATCTTTCCAGTATTTACTTGATAAGGACCACAACCATATGGTCGAAATGTCGTACTAATAAATTAATTTCTGGCTGGTTTGGTCGAATATATTTCTTTGATCCCTTTAATAATATTATATTTTATATTTATAATATTAATTTATAATATTAACGGAGAATATCGACCCCTTCCTGCCGAAAATCGACGGGATGCGCGGAAAATCGGCGCGGGAATCGAGGGCCTCAGAGAGTGTTAATCTGCGAATCACTGTTCGACGAGCTCTCGAGTCGATAAGTCACGATCTCGCGAGGAAAAGATTCACCGACCCGAGGGAAACAGGACGAATCCTACCAGGACCTGATCGCCGCCAACAACTGTAAACCGTCGCTCAAGTAGCCGTAGTATATTCCCGGATACAGCTGGTCGTACTTGTCGTTACCGTCGCAGAGCGACGTCGACTTGGTTATCGAATTGCCGTAGGAAGCCTTCGTGCTTTCCTAGCTTTCCGTTATCGTGACGCCAACTGGCTCCGGGTGTCGCGGATTTGTCCCTCTCAGGAGAATCGTCGCTGACAGTCATACCGTATCGTTCGTGTCGTATCATTCTGTAACTTCCGTTTTGTATCGTACTGTATAATTCCGTTTCGTATTGCGTAGAGAATAACAGGATTTGCGCGAGATCGCTCTTCGTGAGTGAGAGTTACCATATATTCGAGATCCACTCGGCAAGAATTGAATTATTCGCAAAATCTCTGTTCAAAATCTATATCCGTTGACATTCATGCTGTTTGATATTATTTGAGAGTCGAATTTGTTTTCGCCTAGTGCGAAAGGTCGTGAAGATACCGATAAATATTGCGAGACAACTTGTGCCTACTAATGGGGAATTATCGTTAATAATAACTGCCGTTACGTTTGAATTGATTACCGCAGGTTACCGTCGACTATTATATGAAGTCTGATTCGATTTATATCGCGATTCTTTATGAGGCTTGTGGCTCTTTGTGATTCCCGAAATCATATCCGTATTGTTATATTTTGTCGTTATATTTTACTTCTCTATTAATTACCGATTGACTTTATTATCGTTGTTCATCGTAATTTATTATATTCGTTCTCGTTCCGGTCTCATAATTATTTCTTAGTCGCGCGTATTATATGTATCTGTTTCCGTATCGATTATAATCGACCTTTGTATTATTCGCATAGAGATCATATTTCTTTTGTCCTTTCTTTGAGATTTATGTCTATTATCAAGCTCTGTTATTTGTGTATATTCCACATTTAATCTTTTCCATTATATTTTTATCGTCTCTGTTATACACTTTATCCATGTACAATAATTGTTAAATATATTTTAAATAGAAAGGACGGCCATGATGGGTCGACAAAGTGACAGGTAAGAGAAGTGGCGGATAAAAAGGAGCTTTTGAGGGGTCTAGATAAGGAGAAAAAGAGTGAGGAGGGGAGGAAGAGGTCAGAGGAAGGAGGAAGAAGAGAGAGTGGAGACAATAGTGGAGGACTTCTGGAAGAAGTGATTTCGCGAGCTGAAGTTTTGGGTGAAAGTGATGTATCAGCAAAGAGGAGTGGTGAGGAGAGAGAGCACGGAGAGAAAGCGAAACGAGATCGATGAGCGGATTAAAGATGGAGTCGAAAAGTGCGTGCAGTGTTAGTAAGGAAGAGAGAAGAAGAAGAATGGATACGGAAAGAGAAAACGAAGGGATAGTGAAGGAGGTAAGAGAGTTAAGGAAGGTAGTGGAGGAGTAAGGGTAATGGAGAGGGTGGTCTGGAGAGGAGAGAAGAGATGGAGAAGGAGTGTAACTGGAACGAGGCTAGGAAGGATGAGAAAGACGTGACTGCAGGAAGGAACAGAGTGGAAGGAAGGAGGATAGGGAAGGAGGAGCGGTGCGAGAAGGAAGCCGGAGAGAAAGAAGAGGAGGCAACGTCAGGGAGAAGAGGAGCAGTGGAAAAGAGGAAAGAGGGAGGAGGGGAAACGGAAGAGAGAGAGAGAGAGAGAGAGAGAGTAGTACAGAAGTGAGAGTGAAAGCGAGCGGAAGAAGAAAGAAGGAGACAGATAGGAGGGAGAAGGAAGAGGGTGAGGAGAGGAAGACATCGGAGGAAGAAGAGAGGGAAAGAAGAGGACAGACGAAAGGGAATAGGATAGTAGGAAAGAGGAAAAAAGAGCAGCGGAAGGAGAGGATGGAGGAAAAGAGTGAGGAAGAGAGCACGGAGGAGGAGGAAAAAGAGAGAATAGTGGAGGATGGAGGAGGAAGAAGAGGAAGGAAGAAGGAGGAGAATGGAAAACGAAAAGAAGAAAGAAGAGAAGAAGAGAGAAGAGGTGGGAGGAGAAGACAGAGGAGTGAGTGGGGAAGAGGCGTGGAAGAGTTTTGAGGAGAAGAGAGACAGAAGGAGGAGGAGCAGAGAAATAACAGAGGCAGAGAGAAAAAAAAAGAAAAAAGAAGAGGAGAGGAGGAGGAGGAGGGAGAGAAGGAAGAATTTAGATTGAAGAGGGGGGTAATGCAGAAGAGAGGAGAAGGGTAATGGAGGGAATAATGGAGGAGGAACTAGGGAGGGAAGAGAAAATTAGTGAAGTGGTAGAAAGGAAGGGAACAGCAGGAATAGTGTTGATAGTAAGGATGGAAAAGTCGAAGAATAGAGAGGAGCTATTAGAGAGAGGAGGGGAGATTAGTAGGAACTGGGGGACGGGGATGGATGAGGATCTAGCAATGGAGGAGAGGAAAATAAGATGGAGGTTAGTAGAAAGGGCAAGAGAAGAGAGGGCAAAAGGAAACGCAGTGATGGTAACGAATAGGAAAGTGTGGGTGAATGGGAAGGCATGGCGTTGGGATATAGAGAAGGATAGATGAACAGATAGGACGGGAGGTTCGGAAGAAGAGAGTGAGGATTAAGGGGTAAAGCTGAGGAAGGGAAGGGGGAACTATGGTAGGCAGGGAGAGATGAAAGCTGAGAGAGAGGAAAAGAAAGGGGAGGAAAGGAGGAGGAGGAAAAAGGGAGAAGAGGAGGGAGATAGAGCGGGAAAGGGAGGGAAAGAGAATATAGAAAGGATTAGAAGGGGCTAAGGGAGAGAGAGAGAGAGAAGAAGGTTGGCTAAATATATTCTCGCATTAATTTCACAGCGGACAGGGGAGAAGGAAGGAAGAGGGAACAGAGGAGACGGACAGGAGGACAGGAATAGACAGGAAGGAAGAAGGAGAAGGACGAGGACAAGGAAAGGAAGCAGAGAGAAGGAAGGAAAAGGAGGAGGAAGGACGGGAGGCAGCAGGAAAGAGAAGCAGAAAGCAGAAGAGGGAGATGGAGGAAGGGGGAAAGGGGGAGGGATAGAGGGAGGAGCAGGTTTGGGTCCGATGGGAGGGAAAAGATTGTAAAGATCGCAAAATGGCTAGGTCGGGAATTTTTATTATTTCTGGAAGTGTTGTAAAGGGTTCGGAAACGCTCCCTGAAAAAAGCGCCTGGTAAATCCTAAGGGAATATGCAATAAATGACTACTACTACTACTGCTACTATATTTTAAGTAAACCGAGGTGAATGTCGATCATTTCTCTCTGTCGGGAGTTATTTAGCGTTTTCCCTCTGATCTACAAAGAATTCTACCCCTCTGCCATACTGAGCTCTGGGTTAGCGAAACCCCTTTCGTTTCCGTACCGATATCGTGGCGCGGGAGACCGCGCCTGTCGCCCAATACCGCTCTCCTTCTCGGAGAGCTGCGAGATACTTTCAGATACCGTATTTTCAGATACCGTTTCTTTTCATGCAAATCAGCTGTTTCTTTTCTATTGGCCAAAAAGAGAAATTTGCACACCGCCTCCTTCGGATCGGCGTTCCCGAGGCGGACAAAGGCGTCGCAAAGATTTTGGCACCCAACGTGGAGCCCGACGCCGTGTAGAAGTACCGAATATAATACCGGAAAGTCTTGAGAGAGAGAGAGAGAGAGAGAGAGAAAATCTTTTTTTTCTTTCTAGTGATCGACATTTCATGTTGTGTCTTCGTTAATGTGTTTGTGCTGTTAAATAATTTTTCTTAGTGATTTTTTTTATGGTGTCCTGTATCGACAGTACCGTATTGCTGAGGGTAAATTAAAATATTGTGTATCGTTTAATTATTGTCGTAGTGTGTACTTCCGTAATATTACCTTCTATATAGCTGTACAATAATTTAAGGATAATTTAAGAACTTGACAACGACCTTGAAATTTGTGTGCCTTGTATATTAAAGTTACCGTATATCGTGTTGACGCTGCCGGATTGTCCCGTCCGAGTTTTTCTTTTTTTTTCTTCCTTTCCGTTATATCGGATGGGATACCGAAAATTCTCGTTAGATTTGGTAAACTTGCGATCATATAATATTTATTTTCATTTCTTTTTACTGTTTTTGCAAGAAGGTCGCCTACCGTTCGATTACCGTTCCGATTGTTACCGATAATTTAAATTTATTTACTTCCCGTGGATTTCCGTTATATCAACGGTCTTTGTGTGGTGAATTTTTTTTCTCTTTCTTTGTTTGTTTTGATAGGCATTTATACCGCTAGTGGCACTTAGCTTATAATCTTAGGGGGCAAAATAATATTACGTATGAAACGATACAACCTTTCCTTTTGTTAGCGAGTAATAATCACGAGAGAGTTCTATTTTGATTTCTTATTCTTTTTTTTCTTTTTCTCCGTACTGTATATTAATTTTTTTTCCTTCCCTTTTTTTCTTCTCTCTTGCGTCTTCTCTTAGCGGTACCGAATAATTCGTATTAAATTTCGTTCGTTGTTACTTTCTTTCATTTTCTTTCTTTTGTAACGGTACGGCCTATCCCGATCGGCACGGACTGGCTCGCCGGTTCCAAGATTCGGGAATAGGTAGGAGAGTCAAACTTACGAGTCCTCTTTTAGTTTAAACAAGCTTTTATTTGTAAATCGTCTTATCCTATATGAGAGCGCAACAACTTAGCCTATGAAAGATTATATACAGCTTATCCTACGAGAGAGTACAACTAACTTATTTTACGCGAGCTTAGCCTATGACAGTGCGCAGGTACTTATCTTTCTAACTTAGCCTACGGAAGATTACGCTACGCTTAATCTAGGCGGTCGGTCGCGGTTTTCGATCGACGAGCGCGTCGCGATTGCGGAGATCACCGTACGGCGGTGCGCGGAGGCCGAGTGCCGGGCAAACTCAGGCTGCGAAGAGGTCAAACCCGTCTCCGTCGGCGTGCACGGTCAGGAAGCCGAGTGCCGGGCAAACCCAGGCGGCGGAGAGGTCAAACCCGTCTCCGTCGGCGTGCACGGTCAGGAAGCCGAATGCCGGGCAAACCCAGGCGGCGAAGAGGTCACACCCGTCTCCGTCGGCGGGGACGGTCAGGAAGCCTAATGTCGGGCAAACCCAGGCAGCGGAGAGGTCACACCCGTCTCCGTCGGCGAGAACGGTCAGGATTCGAGATGCCGCGGTTATTCCCAGAGGTTCTGATCAGGTTGGAAACTGGAGAGGAATAGGTGTTGGTCTGTTGCGCGAGCCGGCTTTTATACGGTTCGAGGGCCCCCCCCACGCTCGCGTGCGTCGAGGAGGGAGTGAGACTAGGTGGGGAAGCCCATAGGCGGAATCGCAGGTGTGTGCCAGAGGCGTCGAGTAAGGAATATACTCGCGGGAAACTGTTACAGTTAAAGTCTTTATTTTAGAAATTCAGGAATAAAGTAAACAGTATATAATGCAAACAGTGAATAAATGACTAAACCATGAATGAATAATAACAATTTAATAATACTGTGTACAGAACTATCTACAGTGATGACGCGAGGCGTCGTCACACCACCCCGCGCTTAGGGGGGGTCCGTCGAGGCGCCGAACTGCTCGGGGTGAAACCGGATTACCCATCGGCCTGACACGGTGCGGACCTTATACCTCCGCCCGACGATGACCGATCCGGCGGGGACCTCGACGATGGTGCCGTCGTCCAGGCGTACCGGGATGGACTCGGCGATGGGTGGCCTAGCGGTCGGTGGTCAGGCGGTTGCCGGTCGGGTGGCAGATGGTCCGGCGGCCGTGGGTGGTTCGGCGGTCGTAGGCCGGGCGGTATGCGGCCCGGCGGTCGCAGGCCGGGTGGCAGGTGGTCCGATGTTCGCAGGCCGGGCGGTAGGCGGTCCGACGGTCGTAGACCGGGCAGTAGGCGGTCCGATGTTTGCAGGCCGGGCGGTAGGCGGTCCGACGGTCGCGGGCCGGGCAGTACACGGTTTGATGGTCGCCGGCCGGGTAGTACACGGCTCGGCGGTCGTGGGCTGGGTAGTAGGCGGCCCGGTATTCGTCGGCCGGGTAGTAGCCGGCCCAGCCGTCACAGTTTGGGTAGTACGCTGTCCGGAGATTGTAGGCCGGGCGATATGCGGTCCGGCCGGGCAGCAGGGGCTCCGGCGGAGGTATGCGATCCGGTGGTCGGTGGCCGGGACATCGAGGCCTTGCTGGTCCTGGCGGCTGATGGGCGGCTGGCGGCAGATCGGGGGTTGGCCAGGGCGGCGACTCTTCCGCGGCGGCGCGGCTTAATCTCCGGCGGCGTTATCAGGATGGTCGCCTTCCGACGGTTCGACTGGTCGGAGCGCTGGACTGATGTTCCTGCCCGGCGGTCGTCGGGATAGTCCCGGGCTCGGGGTTGCTGGAGGCGACTCGGCAGGAGCAGGCGTCGGCGGCGTCGTGGTCGGTGCGAAAGTAGGCCCGCTCGCTTCGGACTCTGAGCTTGTACTTATCTCCCCGAAGAGTTCGTCCATCTCGTGTCGGTCCATAGCGACTGTTAAGCATATAAATTTTTGAATTTTAAAGAAATAGATTAAATCTATTAAGTATATAGGAAATAAATGAAAAATTTTGAATTAAGGATGAGTGATAGTTTATAATAAATTTAATTTAATTTGAAATTTTATTATTATAATAATAATAATAATAATATATATATATATATATATATATATATATAATTTACGTATGAATGAATATATGTAGAGTGAGTAGGAATAGATTGATAAATAAGAGATGGTTTTAAATTATGATCTATTTTTAGGGTATGAACCTAAGAGCTTAAAATTAGCTTACTTATTTATAATTTTTTAAATTATTGCAGAAGTTTAGTAGGCTAAATGAAAAATATAATGAAAACATTAAATTAATTAAAAATGTATGATTTATTCTATCAAAATAATCCTTTTAATCAGGCATATCATTAGGGGAGGGGCGAAGAAATGAATAATATATAAAATAATTATTAGTAAAAATATGTACGGGATTGCACGGCCTTATATATCCGCCGTACTGTTTGTGGAGGAGATTTGTTCGCGGAATTTCCGGTGGCTTGGGGTGTCCCGTGGTTCCAAGGGAAGTAGCGGAGTCCGGTCGCAGGTGGGGCAGTCGCTGGGCCGGCGGTCGTAGGCCGGGCAGTATGCGATCCGGCGTTCATAGGCCGGGCAGTAGCTAGGTGGCGCGGCCGGCATGCGGTCGGTCCGCAGGTCGGGCAGTAGGTGGCCCGGCGGTCGCAGGTCGGGCAGTAGGTGGCCCGGCGGTCGCAGGTCGGGCAGTAGGTGGCCCGTGGTTCTAAGGGAAGACCCCTCGTAACGGAGTCCGTCCGAATGCTCAGAGGTGGCGGTACTTTGGCGTGATCGGTAACTTTCTGCCGGATTATGCGGCATCCTCGTCCACCCGAGGGTTTTCCGGTATGTTCGGTTGTGGTTTCAGGTCCTGTACGTGGACATGCCGATGCCATTTCCCGTGTTCGTTGCGTAGATCTACGATGACGGGGGATATTATCCGGCGTACTTCCATGGGCCCCGAAAATCGAGGGGCAAGTTTGACATTAAACGCGTCGTCGCGGCTTGACAGGGGTCGTTCTCGCTTCCAAACTTTGTCGCCCACCTGGGGGCGCCAGTCGCGTCGTCTCAGGTCATAGTGGCGCTCCTGTTTTTGGAAGGCTCGGGCCAGGTGAATCCTGGCGACCTCGTAGGCCTCTTCCAGGCGTTGTCGATGCGACTCCGAGGAAGTCGGGTCTTGCGTTGGTAGCCGCTCGGTAGGATGTGGAGGTGCCAGTTCGCGGCCGTGGAGCAGAAACGCCGAGGAGTATCCGGTTGCCTCGTGCCGGTGTTCACCGCGAACTGTAAAGCGTCAATGCGTTCGTCCCAATCCCGGTGCCGGTCGCCCACGTATTGACTGATCATGGTCTTAATGGTTCGATTCGCCCTTTCCACCGGGTTGCAATGCGGCGCGTAGACGGGCGACGTGCGGTGCTGGATCCCAAATGATGCCAGCAAGGTGCGGAACTAGCGAGAGATGAACTGGGTCCCGTTGTCCGAGATCAGTTGATTCGGGCATCCATGCCGGTAGATGACGCGGCGAGTTACTTCTTTTGCTAGTGCCGTGGCGGTGGCGCGTCGCAGGGGAACCATTTCGATCCATTTGCTAAACCGGTCCTGGGCGGTCAGGAGCCAGACATGTCCTCGGACCGAGCGTGGCAGAGGACCGACTAGATCCACTGAGACTTGCTGCCACGGGGCGGTCACTGGGGTAGCGTGTAGGTTTCCTGCTGGTCGTTGCTGTGGTACCTTGTGGGCTAGGCAGTTCGGATAGCTCCGAACGTACCAGGCTGTCTCCCGGAACATTCCCGACCAGTAGTACAACCGGGCGAGTCGGGCGATGGTCTTAGCCACTCCTAGATGTCTTGCGGTTAAGTCGTCGTGTAGCCGGCGTAGGATGTCGAGCCGCTGTTCCCGAGGGACGCACTGTTTCCATTGTTCGGAGGGTACCTCGCTAAAGTCCAGGTCGTGCAGCACATGTCGAAATAGTTGGCCGTCACGTATCTCGTAATCAGGGTACTCGTCTGGTCGGCTCTTTACCTCTCTGAGGAGGCGTTGGTACCATGGGCACGCTATCCGGTGTTGCATTGCGTAGAGCTGCGGCTCCCGGGAGAGGGCATCGGCTACTTGATTTTGTCCTCCTCTCCTATAATGTATGGTGAAGTCGAACTGTTGCAGTTCGAAGAGCCAGCGCCCCAGGCGTCCGGACGGGTTCTCCAGATGTTGCAACCACTTGAGAGACTGGTGGTCCGTACGACGGTGAATCGGTACCCCTCTAAGTAGTCTCGCATTCGCCGGATTCCCCATATCACGGCGAGATATTCCAACTCGGTCGCGCTGTAGTTCCGCTCGGCACCGTTGAACGTTCGGCTGGCGTATGCGATTACTCGCTCTCCCTCCGCTTGGTGCTGCGTTAGCACGGCTCCTAGCCCATGTGAACTGGCATCGGTTTGTAGCAGGAACGGTTTCTGGAAGTCCGGACAGGCCAGAACCGGTGTGGAGGTCAATGCTTTTTTCAGTTGTTAAAAGGCTACGTCTTCGGAGGTCCCCCATGTCCAGCCAACTCGTTTTCTGGTCAGCGCTGTAAGCGGCGCCGCTAATGTCAAAAAATTCGGGATGAACCTTCGGTACCACGAGGCCATTCCTAAGAATTGTCGGACCTTGCGCACGGTGGTGGGAGCTGGCCAATTGGTGATGGCGCTGACTTTGTCTGGGTCCGTGTGTATCCCTTGTCGGTCAATTACATGTCCTAGATAACGGAGGCTCGGACGGCAGAAGTGGCACTTATCCGGGTTTAAGCGTAGCCTTGCCTCGCGTAGTCGCCGGAAAACCTCTCTTAAGTGTTGCAGGTGTTCGCTGAACGTCTTGCTGGCGATTATTATATCGTCCAAGTATACGAGGACGTTAGGTTTGAGGTCGGGGCCGATCACTGTGTCTAGCAACCGCTGGAAGGTCACCGGGGCCGAGTGCAACCCGAAAGGCATGACCGTGAATTGGTACAAACCCTTTCCTGGTACGGTAAAGGCAGTTGCGGGTCGACTCTCTTGGGCCAGTGGTATCTGCCAGTAACCACACTTTAAATCTAACGTTGTCAGGTATTTCGCCCCTCGCAATTTGTCTAGCGTGGCCGTGATGTGCGGCAAGGGATAGGCGTCCTTATCTGATACCGCATTCAACCTGTGGAAATCGATGCAGAATCTATACTGCCCATCTTTCTTTCGAACTATAACTACCGGTGAGCTCCAAGCACTGTTCGAGGGTTCGATGACGCCTTCGGCGAGCATTCGGTCGACTTTCTCATTGATGACGGCTTGCATGACCGGTATCGCTGTTTGATGGGCGGTCCAGGTTTTAGCCAGATGCGATGTTCGGCTCGGTCGGTTCGTCCCGTGACCATTTCAAATAGCGGTAACTCAGCTGCTAAAAAGTCCCGGAGTTGTGCTTCTTCATTTGCTTCGTTGATGGGGCCGACGGTGATCGTTGGTTCGGGAAACCGCCCCGGTCTGGTTCAACGGAGGTGGCGGCAAAGTGAATCCCATCTTCACAAGGCCCACAAGTCGGTACCAATTAGCACAGCGCTAGCTAGACCAGGGAGTATGCAGAAATCGTACCAATAGGTTCTCCCATGCCATCGGAGAGGCAGGCGCAATACCCCAGTGACCCCTACCCGCGTGCTATCGGCTAGGAGGACGTAGTCTCCTCGGTTCTGAGCTAGTCGTGGTATTCCGGGGAATAATCGTGCAGTCTCTTCCTGTATGCACGAGACCTCAGATCCGGGGTCTATGAGGGCCGCGAATGGTTGTCGCCGGATGTGTACTTGGAGGTGCGGGTGCGGACGGTATTCTATTCGAGGCTGGGCTGGGAGACGGCCGCTACGTCCCTGGCCCGTTGGGCGTTTCCCGTCGGCGGGTGGCAGTCGCGAGTCAGGACACCATCTTTGCCGCATCGCGAGCAGAATTTTCTTGGTGGTCGCTTACAATCCATCCGAGTATGGCCTCGCTGCTTACATCTCCAGCAGCATTCCTCCCAGTTGTAGGTAACGGCGGCGACTGATGGTTTGGCGGCCGCTGGAGTTCGATCCTGTCGACGGTGGTTGATTTCCTCAATCTTAGATATCCGGGTCAGGAGTTCGCTCATGATGAGCTGATCGGTGAGCGGAACATAGAGCTCGGGATCCATATTTTCGTAGATTTACTCCAGCTGTTCTCGTTCGGAGTATCCCCCAGCTCGGCGCATCATGGTGAGAAGCGCATTGGAGTATTCGCGAAACGACTCCCCCGATTTTTAGGAGCGTCCGCTAATTTCTCGCTTTAGTCGCCTCAGGTATCCCGGCGGCAGGTAGTAATTGCGAAAATGTTCGCAGAAACTGGCCCAAGTTCCCCAGGTATCGTGGTGGTTTCGATACCACAAGAGGGCATCCCCTTTTAGTAATTCCGGTAGACCCAAGAGTAAGTGGTCTTCTTCGAGGCCATAACTGATTCGTAACTCTTCAACTTTCTCTAGGAATGTGGATGGAGAGTGGATCCACCCCTTCGAAGCGGTGGCCCCATTTCCGGATCTGGTTGATGATCTCGATGCGTTCCGTTGGACTCAAGGTGAGCATGGACGCGGTTTCTCCTGGTACGTCACTGTTGTTGTTCCTCGGGTTGTCGGACGGGTGGGCAGCGAAGTACAGGCGCAATCGGCGTCTCAGCAGGTCCACCTGGCCCGTGGTATCCACTTCGTACCGATGGAGATATTCTACAAGCTGTTCTTTGGAAAGGTTATTAATCCACGCAGTCATGAGGCTTTTCGCTAGCTGGACTCTCCTTAAACGGTCCCTGTTCGGGCGCCATGTAACGGTACGGCCTATCCCGATCGCCACGGATTGGCTCGCCGGTTCCAAGATTCGGGAGTAGGTAGGGGAGTCAAACTTACGAGTCCTCTTTTAGTTTAAACAAGCTTTTATTTGTAAATCGTCTTATCCTATACGAGAGCGCAACAACTTAGCCTATGAAAGATTATAAACAGCTTATTCTACGAGAGAGTACAACTAACTTATTTTACGCGAGCTTAGCCTATGACAGTGCGCAGGTACTTATCTTTCTAACTTAGCCTACGGAAGATTACGCTACGCTTAATCTAGGCGGTCGGTCGCGGTTTTCGATCGACGAGCGCGTCGCGATTGCGGAGTTCACCTTACGGCAGTGCGCAGAGGCCGAATGCCGGGCAAACCCAGGCGGCGGAGAAGTCACACCCGTCTCCGTCGGCGGGAACGGTCAGGAAGCCGAATGCCGGGCAAACTCAGACGGCGGAGAGGTCACACCCGTCTCCGTCGGCGGGGACGGTCAGGAAGCCGAATGTCGGGCAAACCCAGGCGGCGGAGAGGTCACACCCGTCTCTGTCGGCGAGAACGGTCAGGATTCGAGATGCCTCGGTTATTCCCAGAGGTTCTGATCAGGTCGGAAACTGGAGAGGAATAGGTGTCGGTTTGTTGGGCGAGCCGATTTTTATACGGCTCGAGGGCCCCCCACGCTTGCGTGCGTCGAGGAGGGAGTGAGACTAGGTGGGGAAGCCCATAGGCGGAATCGCAGGTGTGTGCCAGAGGCGTCGAGTAAAGAATATACTCGCGGGAAACTGTTACAGTTAAAGTCTTTATTTTAGAAATTCAGGAACAAAGTAAACAGTATGAATAAATGACTAAACCATGAATGAATAATAACAATTTAATAATACTATGTACAGAACTATCTACAGTGATGACGCGAGGTGTCGTCACACTTTTACCTAATCACATACTTTTGTGGCGTTCTGCCATACGCCACACAGGCATAACGGCGTATAACGCCGAGTGCCTGGCGGCACGGCAACCCATACGCGCAAACAAGCGCGCGGTAGCGCGAGTATTCAAGCGCCGACTTTCGCGTAAGTGAGACCCGGCAAGACCCGTATATAAGGCCGACCGCCGCAGGCCGAAATCGAGTTTCAGCTCGCAAGTCAGCTAGAGGGGATAAAGCACTCAACCAGACGAACCAGCACTCTTTTGGGAGTTTTTGAGCTCCTCGTAACCGGCGATTCTTGCCATTCACCGCCAGCGGAGCCGCATACCTCGGCCAGCGTCGACGCTCCAATCACCAGGGCCAGTACAACAGACCAGTGGAAGCGCCGAACCGGAAAAGAGAGTCTCGTTCGAGTTGCTACCTTGGAGACTACAGCCGATAGATCTGGAGCCGCCGAAGTTCACCAGGCCACCTCGTCATCTATTGGAGATCTGGGACGTACGCATCCGGCGATACACCTCGCCGACTGGACCTTGGGCCGTTCCCGAAATCCTGTCGCCACTACCACCTTCACCAGTGGGCAGATCTTCCAGGGCCACGCAGACTCCATCAACAAGCCGAGTCCACAGAGGAACTCAAGCCACTCTTCAGCATCCAGCGACTGCAAAGCAGAGCACGCAGTCCGACTCCGACTGGGAGACTACGACGACCACTGCAGCCACACGGACTGAGCCAGCTGCAGCACCAGAAGTGGACGAGAACAACAACCGTCCCCGGAGCAAAGTGGATGAGAACAACAACCGTCCGCGGAATAAACTCCATATATGAAGACTCTCCCAAGCATATCGTACAGGGAACGCTTGTAAATACAAACTTTTTACATGGCCCTTAACAGGGCCTTGTAAATGTATTGTAAATATACACGACAGTTTTACACACCGTCGTTTTCAATCAGAGGCGCACCTAACTCACTCCTGCGGCACCGCTTCTCCTGCCTAGGTTAAGGAACACGCGATTAAGGCGGACGCGCAACACACGAACCGCCGCAACACACGTATTTTAATTTTCTTTTATTATTATTAAAAAATTTTTTTATTGAGTCTCTCGCTGCTCATATGTGGAAGGATAGCGACCTCCATCAGTGGATCTATAGTTTGAATATAAGGCAAGCGCGTCGACATTTGGCGGATAGAGGGTTGAGTACCCAAGGAATATTGCCGGTTTTGCGCGTGCGACTCCTCCGATACGAGAGAAGCGTGTGCGGGGAAGGTGAGGAAGACGAGGACACGATGTCACTGGAGGAGAAGGGGTGCAAATGCACGGGATCTGTTAGAGGAGGGCGCCGCGAACGACCCGAAAAGTCCTTTGTTATTAGGGGGGCCAGAAATAAAGATGGATGAAGTCGCGGGGAGAGTTACCGGTTATCTGACTCAGAGCGCACATGGAGCCGCACAACCGACTAATTCTCGTCCGGGACGAACATCTACCGCCAAGGCTTACAACTTAATACGGAAGTTGAATCTGTATTCCTCGGGAAAGCGGTAGTAATGATGCCGAAGCTTTTTTATTACGAATCAAAGAAGCCCGCGCGATAGTGTCGATTACCGATGCCGACCTTTTTAAGTGTCTGTCATTATTTTTGTCGAAAGTCGCGTTATACTGGGTGCGACTGGAAAGCTAGCGGAATTGGAATGATTTCGAGGCAGCGTGGAGAGCGCGATTCAGGGATCCGGATTATCAATACGCGCTCCACGACGAAATATTTCAACGGATACAGGGGGAACACGAAACGGCGACCGACTATTTGGCTTGCCTACGAGCACTATTTAATCGGATGATGCTTCCCTGGCCGTTAGAGGAGCAATTAAATTTCGCACATCAAAATATTTTACCGCGCATGCAAATAGCAATCCGACGCCAGGAGTTCAGAGATTTCGCCACTTTAGAATACCTAGCGACGCGAATAGAAAGAAGCCTTCAGGCCGAAAAAAATTACCGACCTCCACCGAAACAGTCGATCTTTCCGGATTTGGCCTATCATGCGCCGAAAGGAAAAGGCAAAAATACCGTATTGCTACCACCAAAAGAAAAGAAAAGAAGAAGCCGGTTAAGATCCCAAGCACGAATACTGCATAGAATGATACCGCTACTGCTACCGAAACGTCGACGAGTGCTATCGTGATCCCTAACGTATCAAATAGTAAAGTGTTGGAATTGCGATAAGGCCGGACATCGGATGCGCGGATGCACTGAACCGCGTCGGAAATATTGTTACCGATGTGGAAAGCACGACTTTACTATACAGACCTGCCCTGCCTGTTCGGAAAAAGCAAATCGGAGCCAGTAGAAAGGATCCCTACGACTCCGAGTCCCGAAAGCGAGATCCTGATTACACAAGATACCGTAGGGGACGATACATTACTCCACTCGTATGCTACCTTAGAGAGGGAGGAGTTACCGTCGTTGCGATTCTTTACAATAAAAATACATGAATACACTCTCGCGGCCTTCGTGGGCTTAGAGTCCAATCGAACCTTATTGAAAAAATTATCCGCGCGTTAGAAATAAACACCGAGAGAGACAGGTGGATACAGATACGAACTGCGAATGGACAGGTCGCAGACATCAAGGAGGAAGCTAGAATACCGATAAAATTAGAAAATCAACGTCATGAAGTTACCGTAGCCTTGTTAGCCGAGTTTAGCGATACTGAGTATTTTAGGATTGGATTTCTTAACGGAATTCGGAATAATATTAGACTTTGCCACTAGTAAATGGTATTTTGCCAGAGCACCACACAAGAGATACTGTCTTGTTACCGAGGAAGATTCACACGAAATCTCTTGTTGCGGGATATCAGAATTAACCCCCGCATAAGAAAGAATATTGGAAAATGTTTACGGACGCTACCAAAATCGTCGGAAAATCCCGGAGTTACCGAACTTACCGAACATAAAATAGATGTAGGTACCAGCTCACCGATAAAACAACGTTGTTATTTTTTAGTATCGCCTAAAGTCCAAGAAGAACGGAAACCGACAAAATGCTTCAAGCGGGAATTATAGAGCCATCGTTTAGCGAGTGGTCGAACCCCATTGTAATGGTGAAGAAACCAAAGGGAAAATACCGCTTTTGCTTAGATTTTCGAAAGATCAATGGCGTATCGAAGATAGACGCATACCCGCTACCGAATATGAACGGGATCCTCGACAAATTGCGTTCAGCTCGTTACATCTCGACAATTGATTTGAGTCAAGCTTACTTTCAGACCGTTAGCCAAAGAGAGTCGGGAGATTACCGCGTTTAGCGTTTCCGGAAAGGGACTATATCATTTTACACGAATGCCATACGGTCTTATGGGAGCACCAGCAACTTTCCAAAGATTATTAGACCGCTTAATAGGGCCGGAAATGGAGCCACACGTTCGCATATCTAGACGATATCGTGATAGTCACACCCACATTCGAAGAACATATGGCTTGGCTCAAGTGCTGGATAAAATCACTACCGCCGGCCTTACCGTCAATTCGGACAAGTACGAATTTTGCCGTTCTCAAGTGCGATATTTGGGATGTATAGTACAGAAAGAATGGGCTAACGGTGGATTCCGAAAAGACACGACCGATCTTGGAGTACCCTGCACCGCAAAATATTAAACAATTACGGCGGTTCTTAGACATGTCCTCATGGTACCGCAGATTTATCCAGCAATTCGCGACCCTGAGTGAGTTATTGACGCGGCTTCTGAAGAAAGGCAAGCGCTGGGAGTGGGGGGATGATCAGGGTTGCGCTTTTGAACAAATAAGGGACCACTTAGTTACCGCACCGACATTGGCATGCCTGAATTTCGAGATACCATTTGTTCTGCACACCGATGCCAGCTCCGTGGGATTGGGCGCGGTATTGACGCAAACCGTTGAGGACGAGGAAAGAGTAATAGCCTTTGCAAGTCGAGCTTTATCAGATCCCGAAACAAGATATTCCGTTACCGAACAGGAATGTTTAGCAATTGTCCGGACAATGCAGAAATTTAGACCCTATCTAGAAGGATACCGTTTTGCCGTTGTTACCGATCATAGTAGCTTACGCTGGCTATATAACTTGAAGAACTCTACAGTGAGATTGGCGAGGTGAGCGTTAGAGTTGTTAGAATATGATTACGAGGTGATTCACCGGAAGAGTGCCCTACACTATGTGCCTGATATATTTTCCCGAATGTTGGAAACAGATAGTACCGAGGATACTGTACTGGCCGCGACAAATTTCGCTCACGTGACTGCTGCTATAGTACCGTAGATTTAGCGAACACTACCGACGAGTGGTACCGAAAGAGATATAAAGACGTAACGACGACTCCCGAGAAATATGCAATAGAAGGTGATCGAAAGGCGACTATATTTTCTAAGACCGAAACGCGTAGTTTCCGAGATAATAGAAGATTTAGACCGTTGGAAGTTGGTGATACCGCAAGAATATCGTAAAGAAATTTTAAGAGAATCGCATGATGTGCCACAAGCAGGCCTTTTGGTGTACCGAAAAGACCTATTCAACGTGTTGCCGTTTTCTATTTCTGTCCAAACCTATTCCGTGACCGATTATATCTGGCAATGAGATTTATGTCAGCGAACTAAGGTCGAGCAGGCGGGTCCCGCGGGTCTCATGGAACATCGCATCGCGAATGGACCCTGGACTACCATAGCGACTGACATTATAGGCCCGTTACCGAGCAGTAGGGCTGGATTCCAGTACCTTCTGGTCATCCAGGACCTTTTTACGAAATGGGTGGAATGCAAAGCCCTGAGAGCCGCGACAAGCACAAAAATTACCGAGGTGTTAGAAGACCTGGTAATATCCCGATGGGGCACTCCGAAGTTCCTATTGAACGGAACTGAGTTCGTAAATAAGGTAATGAAAGCATTTGCCGAGAACCGACAAATTACAAACACTACTGTGCTCCCATACCACCCTCAGGCTAATCCCGTTGAACGTGTAAACCGAATTCTAAAGATGATGATCATCGCATTTATCGAAAAAGACCATCGGGAGTGGAACGAACACATCTCTGATTTCCGTTTTGCATACAATACCACCTGTCACTCATCGTTGGGAGCGTTCTCCCGTCTTTCTGACGCGAGTTGGAGCCGGTACACTCATTGGAATCGGCGCAGCCGCCTCGTCGTCGTCGTCGTCCTCGTTCTCGGACGCCTCCTCCTTGGCCGCCCCGATATCGCGGTCCCAGAAGACCACTCTCCTCCTCGGAGAGCTTGGTCGAGGAGACAGAGCAGATCGCAATAAAACCCTGCTCTGTCAAATTACTCAAAATGCAGCCACCACCACCGACGCTGCTGCTGCCACCGTCACCACCTCCGTCGCCGGTACTTTGCACAAGACCAAGGTGCATAGTATGTCGCAAGAGACTGCCGCGATCACCGTCACCGGCGCCACCGTCACCGGCGCCACCATCGCCTGCACCACCACCACCCGTGCACCCGTTGGATCTGCTCGATCCGACGGTGTTCGCCGTCCCGCGCGACCAAGAGACGGATATGTTCACAAGCGACATCGATTCCATACTCGTGTGCACGACGACTATGGAACCGTTTGTCTGCAAGGTGATGACGAAGTTTGAAGTCTGTCCGCGTGACGTAGTACGCTGCTCGAATACAAAATTAACTGCGTATCTGAATCATCGGCAAGATTTCGGCGGTCTGTAAAAACCAGCGTTTAGTATCGTCGTCGACGGAATAGATCCGACGCAGTGTTGGTACGAGTTCCAACTCGGTACCATAGATAACAAGCCGTACTACGTCCTCTTCCAAACGAGAGGAAATCCGGCGGAGTTGAGAGACGTAGCGCATCCTCGCGGAAAGGAAACGCCATTGCACCGCATTTGTCGAAGTTTCATCGACAATGTTATCGTCCCGGCCGCGAGCGACATGTCGCTCAACAGTGAAACGGCTCGCCACGGCGCCAAGTTCATCCAATGCGCCGTGAATCAGCGTTTTCATGTATTCGCGCAGGATTATGAGGATTTTGCCGTACGAGTCACGAAAATACTCGGCACTATCGACTTGTGCGAAAAGTGCGACATCCATGCCGTGCGGTTTTACACGTGCGAGGATTTAAATTGAAGAAATCGTTGGCTCGAATGTATCTGTACAACACTGTAAAAGTGTGGCATTTACACTTGGATATATTACAGACACACGTGGCGGACATGTTACGCCCGACGGAAAATCCGGTCCTCGTCCGACTCACCGAACACTCACCGGACGGCTCTTTGTCGGATATATTTTTCAAAGCGCGATACACATGAGCGGTAACAGGAAATTTACGCGTTATCGCATAGGATTTCTGGCGGACTACGGCCACTTTGTCGCCAATCTGTCGCCAGCATGGGACGAAACACGCGGTGACATTCGTGCAAGTTTACAACTCGGCTGCCAAATTCGCACGACCCTCCAGCTCCGGCGACATAGCCGCGTATTTAATATGTCGGTTTAATATGTGATTTTCCCAAATGGACAGACTCGTACAAGCGAGAAAAAATATTAGGCAACGCTTGTATAATCTCTTGGCCTATATCGTGCACTACGTGCAGGACAATTATGAATTGCGCATCGAGGAAGTCGTGACTCCGGACCCTCGACGGCACAATATCATAAACAGGATGAGAGATTTACGAATCTTCTCCGACTTGTTCGTCAACAGAACGACGAGAAAGATTACTGGACAACAATCTGTTGTTCAGATTCGCTAGTTTGGCAGTGTTACGTTTTCGACATATTACTCCAAGATTTTAACATTGTCGAAGACATTCAGCGCGACATCTTCCTTCACGACAATTACTCGTCGCACGAAGATGTCATAAGAGCTATGCGCGCTGAACTTCGCCTCAATTATTTCGCCCACGGAATTAATCATTCCTATTCGTATTATCTGTTGCGCGTTACTTTCGTTAACGCGACGAAAGCGCGATCCATAGAAGACTGTACGATGCTTTTACATCCAGCTACGACCAACGGAGACGAATGCGAGAACCATGTTTCTTTGTATTCGCATGTCGTCCCAGCTGGATACATGACTGCGATCCGTCATGTATATAATGTTACTCGCGTCGTACGTACCGACGACGTTTGCGAGTTTCTCGTCATTTGTTTCGCTTCGTGGGCCTATCGTTTCTTTTTCGATAACGACGACGACAGCATTATTTTTACCGTTCAAGAATTTCGAAGGAATAGAAGACCTTTCGACTTGACGGTATTTTTACGAGCGGTCAACGAATGGAGGACACGCGACCGCGGGATTGGAAGGCTCAGCCTCACTGTTGCAAATGTGGTGGAAGCGAACATATTTGACGCGCAAATATTTTTACGCATCCCGTTGTACCGATCGCACAGGTCGTGACGAGTTCTTTTGAACCGTGGAATATAGACGAAATGGTACCACTGCTAAACGAAATGGTGCGAGAAACGTTCCATGTTGTACCCGCTAACATCTGGGAAACAAAAGATTATAAATCACCAAACATATAGAGCGTAGTTAAAACTGACACCTACCGACAATTGCCAGACGGGCAGTATTTAAATGTCCAGTATTTGCGTCGCGAGCTGGACAGACGTACTCGTTGCACCGGAGGCCAACCTACAGGAATGGAAACAACATCCATCCTCGACGAAATGCCTTTGGCAGGTCGTCTAAGAGCGATTGTCCAGCCGACAACAGCCGGGCGGGAAAGGCCTCCGAGAAAAAGACAGACACGAGAGACGAGACAAAAAAAGAGAAGAGTCAGAAAATATAATATATCGAGCGATAGCGACGACTCCTCGAATCATCCTGTCAACCATGAACCGCGTCGTTCTGCGCGATTCCGAAAGGAAAATATAGAATTTATATTTACACGTATTTTATATATATATATTTACATGTATTTTGATACATATTTACACGTTTTTTGATACATATTTACACTTTTTTATATATATTTATTTATATTTATTTGTACATATTTAATTGTATATATTTATTTGTATATATTCATTTGTATATATTTATTTATTTATTTACACTTTTTTTTATATATATTTATTTATATTTATTTGTACATATTTAATTGTATATATTTATTTGTATATATTTATTTATATATATTTATTTATTTATTTACACTTTTTTTATATATATTTATTTATATTTATTTTTTTTCCTCAGTTTGTTGCTCCTTATCCCTAAACATCCTTCCAAATTTCTCTTCTTACCCATCCTTACCTTACTTCCTTTATCCTCCCCAGATTTCCAATTCCTGATTGTGTGTGTTTGTTTGGTGGTTGGTTGGTTTGTCTTGAATCGGTTAGAATGTTTAGAAGCCGGTGAGATTTTTTATATATTTTTTTTTATCTTATATATTTTTTTATATTTTTTTATATTTTATATTTTTTTATATATTTTTTTATATTTATTAGTACATATTTAATTGTATATTTTTATTTATTTATTTACACTTATTTTTTTTATATATTTTTATATTTATTTGTATATACTTATTTTGTATATATTTATTTATTATATTTATGTATATATATTTATTTATTTATATATTTATATATTTATATTATATTATTTATATTATTTATTTATTTTATTATTTATTTAAATTCATATTTCCGACAGGGGTTTTTAGTGGGTATACCGGCACTGGCACTCCTTGGAGCGGGGCTAGCCCTCTTCAAGGGCCGGGGAGTCCCCACACTACCTTCCAGTGCGCCGTATGCACTGCGGGGTGTGCGTAATGCTTTTTTCCCCTGTCGTTAATAAAAAAAAAAAAAAAAAATAGGAAAATATTGTAATTGTGTATGCATCTTATATTTTACTTTTATAATAGCTAGTAGCAATGTTTATAGGCGGGGGAGGGGCGGAGCCCCTCCCCCCTTGCACCCCCCTCCCCGCTTGCGCCTTTTTCCACTCGGGGGGCTTCGTCCCCCGTCTCCTCCCCTCTTTCTCTTTCTTAGATCGGGGGGCTTTGCCCCCGAACCCCCCCGGAACTTCCCCCCAATTCCAAAATTCGACCAAACATTTATATGTCCAAAACACGTTTCACGTCATTCTCTATCGATTGGTGTATACGAATTTTGACGAATTTTGGCGACCCCGTACACCCTTCTGGGACTTGGAAAAATTATTTCCCCTTGATAAAAATTTCAAAATCATCGGATCTCGACCGGACCTTCACAGACGTACTCTACTAATGTATTTACATCGATTTGCATGCATAACTCGAAATTTTTTTTCAATCGGCTGTAACTCGAAAACGCGAGGTCCTGGACCTTTGTATAGAGGAACTGTGCGGAAAGGGTCGAGTTGCGTCGAATGGCGTTGGTCCCGAGTCTCTAGGACCAACCCCCGCGGAGAAAAAACGAAAAATAAAAAAAAACAGATCCAAAAATTCATATTTCAAAAAAAACACCTGAATGAATCTCAAAGGGCTCGAGACGCCCTGCAAGAAAGGTCCTATGGTCCGACCTCCTATCTCCGATAACTTAAAAGTTATAGGCGCCCATGTAGGTAAAAATGAATTTTTTGGGAATTTTTTTCTCGAAAATTAAGCGTTGCCGACATATGGTTATAAGGACAAAAAATGTTCCCCTCCTCGAGACGCATCCAAATAATTAATAAAATAGCCAGTTGTGGTTGCACCATATTACCGGGAAACCCATAACCCTAACCTAACCTATTCCGTGACCGATTATATCTGGCAATGAGATTTATGTCAGCGGAACTAAGGTCGAGGCAAGCGGGTCCCGCGGGTCTCAGTGGAACATCGCATGCGGGAATGGACCCTGGACTACCATAGCGACTGGACATTATAGGCCCGTTCCCGAGCAGTTTTAGGGGCTGGGATTTTCCCAGGTACCCTTTTTCTTGGGTTCCATTTTTTTCAAAAATTTTTTCTCCCCCCTTTTTTTTTT